>NC_056733.1:1096730024-1096830024 GCF_019279795.1 Protopterus annectens
GGACTCTGCCCTTCTGAGCTGGGAATTTCTGGTTAAAGGTTTATAGTGCCTGAATATTTGAACTGTATCTTACTGAAATTGGTACACCTTGTTTGCTGTAGCATAGACTAGATCCAGGCCTGCTGAATCTAGCTTTGTTTATATGCTTGTTGTTTGTTTGCTTGTTATTTCCCTGGAACGCTAATTCCACCTAATACGGCTTCTCAGCTTCTGTGGATCACTAGTGATATCTGCATTGCTTACTGTACTTATTTCCTTGTTTCACTTGAAAGAAAGTTACTGTTTGTCATTTTGCATTTAAGTTACCTGTAACACATTGCACTTAAGTTACCTGGCACTTGCTCACTAAAGCAATTATATAAGTCAGCACTAAAAATTAAAAGCACTACACCCTCACTCCCCACTGGCCCTTGTTTTCAATTATAAAGGAATTCCCAATATTATTCTAGCATGTCCAAAGGTCAGTTGTCAATCTCCTCTCTGGTCCAGCTGGTGAATCTAGGAATCTTGAGGCAATGTTACAACTGCCTCATGTACACAGACAACCCTCTCCTCCTCCCAACAAATTCCAACACGTGAGAGATGCAACCATATAGCCAAACTGGAGGATAAGCTCTCTCAACTCAGTACTGGCATAACCAGTCAGGAGGAGAAGGAAACCACACTCACTACAATTCCAGTCTCACATAGACCTACCACGACAGCAAACCAAACACATAATCACACAAAAACATACTCGGAGGCTCTAAATAAAGATCTGCCTAAGCAGCAGAGACCTCCAAAGCAGACACCCAAGCAACCGCTACCCCAAAACAAAACACGTGCAACACCTATCTCACAAAGCCAGTGTGCCGAACAGTCACAGCCCTTAAGACTAAACAACACACCTGATACACTTGTAATAGGTGACTCTATTGTCAGGCACACTGACGTCCTGCTCACCAGGCTGAACAAGGAGAGGGTCACGGTGAGCAGCCTGTCAGGCGCTAGGATCCGCCACATAACACAAGCACTCAGGTCACTCCAAGGCAAGTACAAATATGACTCAGTCATTGTCCATGCTGGTGTGAATGACCTGAGATGTACCTCCCTGGACTACATGAAAAGAGACATAGAGGAGCTCTCTGAGCATGTAGTCCAGGCCGGTATGACCCTGACCTTGAGTAGCATCTTACCCTCACCAAGAATGATGCCACAATATGAAGACAAGATGATCAATTTCAGCAATTGGCTTAAGTACTGGTGTCATTCAAAGGGGATCCAATGCCTGTCAGCTTGGGATGATATGCTCGACAAGCCACGATGCTTCGCTGGGGATGGCTTGCACCTGTCACCCCTGGGCTTTCGGATATTGGCAAAGGCTCTTGCTACCCCCATAGTGCCTTTTTAGGCAAGGCTCAAAAGACAAACCCACCTCCATAGGTATCACAAGGGATAAGAAACTAAGAGTAATGCTACTCAACGCCAGAAGTCTAAACCTCAAGATGCACGCACTCGAAACTCTCCTTAGCATGGAGAACATCGATATCTGTGCAGTAACAGAAACCTGGTTCAGGGCTCCGAGAGCACCCCAGCACTACCAGGTGATACCTCATACCATCCTTTTCGCCCCAAAACTTGGACGAACCACAAAAGGAGGGGAGTATCGATATTCATCAAAGATACCCACACCTCCAGGTTGGTGGCAAAGCACGAAGCATCAGAGACTATCCATGTGCAACTAACAGTGGGTAAAACTGCCTTCCAGTTTATAGCCTGCTACAGACCACCCTCCCAAACCCAGGAACCCCACTCGGCCTTCCTGAGAACACTGGAAAATATGAAGGTCTCTCCAAACACCATTATATTGGGACTTCAACTACCCAAACATAGACTGGGAGCATTACTCTAGCTCCAACACCCTAGCCCAAAGGTTCCTAGAATTTATAAACTCAAATGCTATGGAACAACTTGTTACCACTCCCACAAGAGGGGAAAACATACTGGACCTGATCATCACCAACATGGGGACTCTATGCTCCAGACCAGAAGTGTATCCCTCACTGGTAAGATCAGACCATAAACTAATCTCACTGGATATTCACATCCCGACCCCACCCCCTGCCCAGAAAACCACAGTGAAAACCTTCTCTAAAGCAAATTTCACACTCCTCAAAACCGAGGTGGAATCCTTCAAAGCCCCCGGGCCTGTGGAAAATACGGCCCAGACCACAGAATCCTTTATAAATGCATTCTATGAACACCTTCAGAAATGCATGGATCATGCCATCCCAAATAAAACCAAGACCCAATCCTCCAAAGGCAGACGTCCTGTCTGGTGGACCCCAGCCATAAACAAACTATACAATAGAAGGAGGAAGCTACTAAATGATAGAGCAAAATCCCAAAAAGGGAAGGCATCACTGATCAGTATTAGCAAAAAACTACGGGCACTCATAAAATTGTCTAAGGCCAGCTTCGAGAGAAAAATTGCACATGACACTAAGGATAATCACAAGGCTTTCTTTAGTTATGTTAGGAACCTGGGTGGTAATCCCCAGATATGCTCAGAATTAGTCCAAAATGACAAAAATACACGAACCCACAGACATTGCCAACATCCTAGCTGACAGGTTCAGCAAACCCCCCACCAAAAGGGCAAATATCTATCCCAGCAGAGTGCTGCCCCCCTGACATCTCAGATGCTCAGGTAAGAGCCGCCCTCTACAAAGCAAAAAACACAGCATCAGTGGGACCAGACGGTGTCCCGGGCTGCGTCCTACATGAACTCCAAGAAGAGCTAAACCCAAACATAAAACTACTGTTCAATCTCAGCCTTACTACAGGATATGTGCCCAAAGAATGGCGTACAGCAACAGTGGTCCCTCTCCATAAAGGTGGTGCCTCAACGGATCCTGGAAACTATCGCCCCATAAGCCTGACTAGCTTGGTCTGAAAAGCTATGGAAAGGATCATCATGGACCTCATAAATAAAGATATTGGGGACCTACAGACACTGGATCCTACCCAGTTCGGCTTTGTTAAGGGCAGATCCTGCCTCTTAAACCTGGTTGATTTCTTTGAAACAGTCACCAAGGCCATTGACGAGGGAAGGTGGTCCACACAGCCTACCTGGACCTCGCAAAGCCTTCGATACAATACCCCACTCGGGCATTATAGATAAGCTCACCAGCTTAAATATAAACCCCTATGTCACTAGATGGATTGCAAAGTGGCTCAAGGACAGAACCCACATGGTTAGAATTGCTGGAGCCATGTCAGACTCCAAACCAGTTACAAGTGGTGTCCCACAAGGCTCAGTCCTGGGACTTCTCTTGTTCGGTATATATTTCTCGGAGGTACAGGCCAACACGGAAGGACTGTGGCTGACCAAGTTCGCAGATGACTGCAAACTGGGCGCCATAACCGACTCTCCAGCCGACACAAGCATCCTCCAAAAGGGCCTCATAGAAACAGACAACTGGTGCCAGTGCCATGGCCTCAAGCTAAATGCCAAAAAGTGTATAGTCATCCCCTTTGGCAAAAACAAAGTGTCCACAAATTACCACATAGGTGGTAATCCATTAAGTACAGAAGAAGTAATTAGAGAACTGGGGACCCAAGTTGATAGCAATCTCTCATTTGACAACCACGTGGCCAAAGTGGTTAGAAAAACATTTTATATAGCCCACCTAATCATGAAGGGATTCACATCTAGATCAGGGGAGGTCATCGTGCCTCTTTACTCATCCCTCATCAGGCCCATAATTTAGTACAATGCCCCTTTTGGGATGTACCTTACTAGACACTTGCAGCAACTGGAAAGACCCCAAAAGTACCTCACCAAGAGGATCAAAGGGCTCAAACAGATGCCATATGCTGCCCGGTTAAAGAAACTCCAGCTCTACTCAGTGGCATACCGCCTGTTCAGAGGCGATCTGTGCCTGACGTATAAAGCCATGTCCAACCCGGAATTAATGGACATGCTGCACCTCAGAAAATCCAAATCCCATCGAGCTACGCTCGAGACTTGAACCTCAGCACTGAAATAAATAGGACATGCTGGAGGGACAGATTCATAACCCAGAGGTTCCCTTCACTCTGGAATAAAATCCCAGTCCAGGTTAGGCAGAGTCCCTCATTGACTCTCTTCAAGAGGAATCTTGATGAGTGGATGGGAGATCGTAGGTTTACCCCGGGTATCACTTCTGTGTCACTGTTAGACAGAGGCACAGTATACTAACCTCGAAAAAGGGCATAGCAAAATAAATTTAAAATGGGTGGCGAAAGCCAAACACATTCTGGCTAGGCTTATAAATGCCCTAGGGCAGATAGCCTAGTATGAACCTATGAGATCAAGGTTGAACTTTTTGACCACAATTCCAAAAGGTACGTTTGGCACAAAAACAACACTTCGCATCACCAAAAGAACATTATCCCCACAGTGAAGCATGACGGGGACAGTATCATGCTTTGGGGTTGATTTTCTTCAGCTGGAACTGAGGCTTTAGTCAAGGTGGAGGGAATTATGAACGGGTCCAAATACCAGTCACTTTTTGGGCCAAAACCTTCAGGCATCTGCTGGAAAGCTGAAGATCAAGAGATGTTTCACCTTTAACATGACAGTGACCCCAAGCATACATCCAAACCAGTAAAAGAATGGCTTCACCAAATGAAAAATAAAGTTTTGGAATGACCCAGCCAGAGCCCAGACCTAAATCCAATAGAAAATCTGTGGGGTGACCTGAAGAGGGCTGTGCACAAGAGATGCTCTCACAATCTGACAGATTTGAATCGCTTTTGCAAGGAAGAGTGGGCAAATATTGCCAAGTCAAGAATTAAATCAAAAGGTGCTTCAACAAAGTATAAGTTTAAGGGTGTGCACACTAATGCAACAAGCTTATTGTACATCTTTTATTTTTTTTTTATTTTTCCCCATTGTTGTCTCATTTTTTTTATATCACAAAAACCTAGCATTTTAACAGGGGTGTGTACACTTTTTATATCCACTGTATATATATATATATATATATATATATATATATATATATCTAATATATATATATCTATATATATATATATATATATATATATATATATATATATATATATAAATACACACACACACACATTCAAGGCAGTAGAAACACCAGTCTTAGGGTCTTCTTGAAATAAGTCTTATGGCTTATCAAAAATTCAAAGCAGGTACCTTTAATATAGTCCTTCACAACCTGAATACAGTTTATTCCAGCTGTCTTTCTGTCTCTTTCTCTGTAGGTCTCTCTTCTGGATTTCTATAAGAGCAATACTCCTTGTCTTCTTCCTGGTGCCATATTCCAGGTTTTCATTCAGTCCGACAGTTACTATTCCAGATACCCTGTCCTTCTATGAAAAGTACAAGCAATGCTGCCTAAATGGACATACTTCAGTTTTTTATTTATTTTATTTTATTTAACATTTGTTTACCTGGAAAGTCCAACTTGGAATGAAGCCAATTTTCAGCAGACTCCTGGAGAATCATTCCAGATGCATGTATTTGTGACGTGGGAGGAAACTAGAGCACCTGGAGGAACCCCTCATGAATGCGGAATCCTATTACGTGATTGAAGTTTTGAAACGTCGAACACAACAATATCGAACTTGCCTGTTCAAAGTTTCACAACTTCAAACACGGGAAAATAAAAACAAAAGATGCAACAGTTAGTTTACTGTTGCATCTTTTATTTATTCATTTTTTCTGTGTTCGAACTTCAGCAAGTTCGACTATATGGTTTCGACCATATAGGATTTGAACTTGTTGAAGTTCAATAACATTATAGGAACCCCATGAATGCAGGGAGGACATGCAGACTCCACACAGAAGGCACCCCAGCCGAGAATTGAGCTGGAGAACCTCTTGCTGTCAGGTGGCAAAGCTACAGCTGCACCACTGCACAGTCCCAACACAGTTTTCCTTTTGCACAGCATACATTGTTTCATTACAAAAAAAAACATGCTTTAGCTAATACAGAAAAGTTTCTCACTACTCTAAAAGCAACATTCTCATTTAAAGTGATAGTGACTCATCTTTGACCAATATAACAAAAAGTTCCTCTCTGTTTTTAAAGACACATTTTTATTTACCATATGCACTTAAAAGAAGCATTTATTGTTTAAAATAGCTATCCTGCTTATACATTTTCCACACAGTATATTAATTATTTATAGTATTTACATTTATTTGTACACTGCTTTATGTCACAGTTACTTCCCAGCTTGAAACGATCAGTTTCATGCCCATTTGATGGTCTACATGCCACTGATTGACCATCAACATGGTGCTACTTTAGCCAAGCCAGTGCTTTACTTTGAATGTCTGCAGCCCATTTAGTGCAATTCTGGCCTTCTCCATTCTTTCTAATATTTCTTCCCTCATGGGTATTAATCAACTTAAGTCCAAAAGGCATTTCAGACACTCAAAAGTGCTACAGACCCTGACAATTTCATTAGGTTTAGGTGCTAATGCTATGGGATAGTTATACCCAATTTTGAATCCTCTATTACATCTATTTTAAGCCATTTCTTTATTACATCCTTTATAGCCGTTATTTATCATCATTCTGTCATCTTGTTATGTTTCAGTCTAACATTTTACCTTGAAATGGTGCGAATATGATATTGAATCAGGTTTGTTCTCTCAGCTCTGAAAATACTTATTTATTTTATTTATTTATTTATTTAACATTTGTTAACTGGGAAAGTCCGACTTGGAACAAAGCCAATTTTCAGCAATGGCCCTGGGAGAAATGCTCCAGATGCATGTCTTTGAAAGTGGGAGGAAACTGGAGCACCTGGAGGAAACCCATACGAATGCAGGGAGGACATGCAGACTCCGCACAGAAGGCACCCCAGCCAAGAATCGAACCAGAGAACCTCTTGCTGTGAGGCGACAATGCTACCGCTGCACCACTGCGCTGTTTATGTTACTTATTTTTTACTTTTTACTAGTATTCACTGCAAAACTGAATACAGGGGGTAGTATTTCCTTCCATGATACCAGAAAGTTGATATTATATAGATGTTCTGATCTTTTCTTACCAGACTGTCTAACTCTGTAGTTCATATCATTTAACTTTTCTCTTGTTTCTAAAGGGCACTGCCATTTAGCCAAATATATTGGTTTCTGTTGAGGAGATGAAAACTTAAATCTGCCCACCAGCTTTAAATTCCCTTTTTCTTGCATCTCTATTACACTCCTCTTGTTGTGTAATTTGGGCTCTTTTCATGTCTTCCTACCTCTTTCAGACTATCTTGCATGTTGATATAATATTCTGTGACTTTTAAATGTTTTTCTCAAATTTCAAAGTTCCTGTTGCTCTCTCTAACAATCTGCAAGGGTACATGACTTATAGTAAGTGAACGGGACTGAACCTTGTCCAGCCATGTAATAATGCTAAAGAACTGAAATCTCTCAAGACATGCAGTCCTTTTCTGATAGCATACAGGATATAGAGTATTAAATGTTTTATCATCTTCCTCTGTAACATTTTTTTCATAGTTTTTCATATATGGTGAAAACACTGAACTAATCCATCCACCTGGGAATACTGCAATGAGGTTTTTTTATTGCTTGATCTTAAAACATTTGCATAGTTGGTGCAGTAATGTATATATAATTGGAATCCACTGATTAGTGAATATTTTCTTAGGGAGCTATATTCTGGAAAACAACAAGGCTAGCTTCCTAGCTACAGATTTAGCATTAGTATTGCATATATGGATATCTTCAGGGTACTTATCAGAAAAGTTCAGCATATTAAAATGTATTTAAACCCACTGCTGGATTTTAGCAGTTGTTCAACATTGTCCATAGCAATATGTTCAAACAGTACCTCTTTGCTAGGCATTGGAATCAGGAAATTGTTAAAGTCTAGGTTAATTTCAGGGCACCCAGGACAGAAGTTCTCATCTTGTTTCATTATTTCTTATTTTTTATTATTACCTTTGCTAAGATCCTAGCTTTAGTCGTACTTCTTCACAAGTGCCACCTAGCGTGTGTGTCGATGTGCTAATGTATTCACTGGATTTTTGAAAGGGATGGGACTCAATGCTGGTGCACTTATTCCTTGCTGACCATATTTACTCTGTAGAACAAGTAGTTTATAATGCAAAGTATGGGTAAGAAGCAGGATCATATTGTTCAACTTCTTCCCTGCAACTCTGGCTATAGATTCTGTTGCTCTGCTCAAATTTTCATCTTCCCACTGTGTTTTTTTAAAGTTTAAGTGACGTACTGGAAGTCATCTAACTCTAGAGATTCCTTAAGATCTGAATATCGTAAGGCAGAAGGAGCTTATTTTTCTCCTTTCAGCATAGGTATTTTGGTCTCAGAATCTAGCTTTTCAGCAAGAAAGGGTAGCTTATACTAATATTTCTTAGTATCAATTGCTAAGTCTGTCTTATTTATTTTTCCTATTTCCTCTCTGTACATGTCTGAGGCATAGAACCCTCTTTCTTTTGCTTAGAATACCTATATTTTGACTCAATACAAACATCTTTAGGACCTTGTTCAAGGTTATTTTCTCTCTCAGTGTACAATACCATCTAATTTTTCTCTTCTTTTTGTGGCTTTCCCTGTACTTCAGGGTGAACGAATGTCACCCTCTCACTTGTGTTTTCTCCTGTAGGCCATTTTCCATCTGAAAAGGCTGCGTCAGTGTACATTTTATTTTCAGTTTCACATTTTTTCCTTTCTTATAGATGCCTCTTGCCTAGAATCTTCCCTTTTTTTTGCCTTACACTGACAGAAGTGGATTTGGACTTCTACACTCAGTCTTTACCTGTTGCTTAAAATTTTCAGTTTCTGGGGCTTCTTTCTGTTTTAGCTTTACATAAGTTTAGAATTTTGCTCTGGTTCTACACCTGTTACTTCTTAACTTCATTTACTTAGAATATCATATTTAGGGAGTGATCCTTTCTCTTTAATTCTACTAGTCACTTCTACTTTGTCTTTTGCAACATTTTCAGGCTACAGTGACACCTCTGTTGTCTGCATTGCAACACTAAGTTCCTTCCTTCCTTTCATTGGTTCTACTCTTGCAAGTTGCTCTTTCATAGGTGTGTGCTGATGTATCTCTTTAAAGTTTGTAGTGTTTTTCTCTCCATTTTCTTATTTTGTGTAGTTTAAGGGATTTCTATCACTATGTCCTGATATTCGCGTCTGATCTGTATGTCTTTAGCTTTACTCAGTTGTTGGTTCCTTTCCCTGCACCGAGTAAAAGGTTTATCAGCAGAACTGCCTTCTTCTCCTTGTGCTCATAAATCTTTGAAGAGGAGAACTCTTGCCCTATTACAATGTCTGTGTTAAACTGGGTATTACAACAACTGGATGAAGTACTTTCCCAAACAGTTTCTATTTCTGGCTGAGTAATGAAATGTTGTTTCTTATCTCCATGAATGCGCACTACTTCAGCTGCTTACTTAGTAAGTTTTTTTGCAAACATATGATCCTTTTTTCATCATGACCATACAGCCTGAATCAAACACTTCTCTTTGCTGTCAATAATGATATTACATTTAATTCTGTTTTGCAGTAACACAGTAAAAGAATACAGGTTCATCTATTCCAGCAGTTAAATTACCACATTCCATAGGCATAGCATCATTAGTCACATGCTTTTTGGAAGTTGTAGTTTTCATAAGTATAAGAACATTACTAGTACTGGTACACATTTTATGTAACACTTTTCTACACATTTAAAACAGAGTATACCTACAGATAATACTTTTTGCTTGTTACAGATGTAATAGATTTACTACAGACCTTACCTGCATGGTTGTAAACATAGTTGCATGATATAACAATTTTTCTGCTAATACAACAAAAGCTTCACATCCTACAAGTTAGCTTAACACACACACACACACACCTCCTTAAATCAATAGGTGAAGATTTCAGAAATTTGTCAATAACAGATATTTTTAACATAATATTTCTAGTATGTTGACCCTCAGGATATAACCATAAATTAATTATGAAGTCACGCAATTGTGATCATAAAGTTTTATTATCAGAAGAAGTCCATTTATGAAACATTTGAAGGTGCATTACTCTGTGAACACCAGTTCTGGCAAGTAATGTCTTTTTAACATTATCATAGTCCTGATATTCAGTCCCTTCCCTACCCATGGATGATTTTTTCAATTCTTCAGTAATGTGAGCTTAAATTATTTTGACTCATTAGAGTCCATTCATCTTCCTTGGTGGCAAGATACACATCTGAGCCCTCTTTTCTCATCACTTGTTTTAAGGGTGGAGCTGTCCCTTCAGCTGCAGCAGGGATGATCTGCATTTACTGTTTTACAGTTATTAATCCAGGAAATAGACAGACATATACATTCCCTCTAAAACTGGGGGGGAGGGGCTCCCAGCACACACCACACACCACACACCACACAAGCAGGATTGTCTTTCTCACATTGGATACAAGTTTTGCTTCAATAGTTGTGCTCTGTCATAGTGGAGAAATTTATGTTCAGGAAAATGTGACCACCTTCTAGGCATCAAAGGGTACAGTTTTAGGACTATGGTATGGAATACTTGCCCAACATGCCCATGCCCTTTTCCGTACTGTAGTGCAATCCCGGAGTTGGTATATATAGTAAGGGGAGTGTGGGTTGGGGGTGCAGCCCCCTACACTGGGGGATGTGGGTGGCATAGCCCCCCACCTAGGTGAGTTTTGCTTACCTCAGCATGAGTTTCATTTCACTTACTTACTGTAGTAAAAATCTGATGTTCGAGTTTCTGCGGTTTTGTGATTTTTCATCTCAGGATTTTAAACGTCTCTTCTGGGCATCGGGATTTTGAAGTAGACCGATATATATATATATATATATATATATATATATATATATATATATATATATGGATTATCTTTACATCATCGAACATTCAAATGTTCAACACTGATATGATCAAGACCATGTCATCGAACATTTAAATGTTCGACAATGTAAAAGTAAATAAAAAAAAACTAATCCAAAAAAAGTAAACTGTGTATAGCAGGGGGGCAAGCCCCCCTGCACCCCCTCATGTGGGGGGCTGTGCCCTCAACACCCCCCCCACTTAAATATTCCAACTCCAAGACCGCACTTCATTACAGTAACAGGAAATATTCCCGTTCTGCGCTGTACGGAGGTCCGTATTCCGTCATTTCCTGTTAGCAGAATATAGTGCAATCTTGGAGATGGTATATTTAGGTAACAGGGGTGACCGGAGTACATGGGGATCACTAGACAACCTCAGTTGTCTAGTATCTATCCCCAATTTTAAACCCTCAGATTGTCGAACATTTAAATGTTCGATGATATGGTCTTCCCCATATGAGTGTCGATCATTTGAACGTTCGATAATCTGAGGGTAACCCAAATCTATCTATATATATATATATATATATATATATATATATCTTTACTAATTATACATGTAAGCAAAAGCTCTGTTTGAACAACCTGTACTTAAGTGTTATGCTTCATTTCATTAGCTGCACTTCAACGAATTAACTATTTTCATGAAGTGTACGCCTTTGCTTTTGAGAGATTGGAACACCTTGGGAGTAACCAAGCTGTCCATCCATTGTGTGATCTCCAAGTTAATATATTTAAAGCCACATGGGTGTGAGGAGTAAAAATGGGAGCTTGCCCCCAGAAAAATACTAGATGGGATTCAATAACGCCTGCACTAAGTGTATACTGCTCTGAGTGAACAGACAACACAGACATAGCTCTCACCTTCCTCCTCCTAAGTTTAGTTTTCCTACTGATATTCTTACAGCTTTAAATATTGACAGGTATTCATAAAGGTTACCACAAAGTGCAGACGGCATGTACACTTAGTATAACTTTCTGAGTGACTAGAATGCACAAAAAATGTGATAAGAATGTTCTTGAATACATAATCATGCACACTTAGTGTAGGTTTTATTGCATTTGGCTCACAGTTTTTATTAACTTAGAGGGTTTTGTTTGATTCCATATGTGCCAATGTTTTAATGTTTTGAGGCATGGTATAATTAGTTATTGATTCAATGCATGATATATATATATATATATATATATATATATATATATATATATATATAAAATATATATATATATATATATATATATAATACATATCTATAGCTATATATATATATATATATATATATATATATATATATATATGTATGTATATATCTATATATATATATATATATATACATATATATATATATATATATATATATATATATATATGTGTGTGTATAATATATATATACACACACACACACACACACACACACACACACACATACATACAGTGGATATAAAACATGTACACACCCCTGTTAAAATGCCAAGTTGTTGTGATATAAAAAAAATGATACTACAATAAATCATTTCAAAACTTTTCCCACCTTTAATGTGACCTATAATGACACTCAATTCATTTGAAAAGCAAACAAATCTGTTAGGGGAAAATATAAAAAATAAAAAATGTACAATAAGCTGGTTGCATAAGTGTGCACACCCTTAAACTAATACTTTACTGAAGCACTTTTTTATTTAATTACAGCATTCAGTCTTCTTGGGTAGGAGTCTATCATTATGGCACATCTTAACTTGACAATATTTTCCCACTCTTCCATGCAAAACCACTCCATATCTGTCAGATTGCAAGGGCATCTCT
Source organism: Protopterus annectens (assembly GCF_019279795.1). Lineage (NCBI taxonomy): Eukaryota > Metazoa > Chordata > Ceratodontiformes > Protopteridae > Protopterus > Protopterus annectens. The sequence continues at coordinate 1,096,742,713 of NC_056733.1, forward strand.
TGTGCACAGCCTTCTTCAGGTCACCTCCCAGATTTTCTATTGGATTTAGGTCTGGGGTCTGGCTGGGCCATTCCAAAACTTTAATTTTCTTCTGGTGAAACCATTCTTTTGTTGATTCGGATGTATGCTTGGGGTCATTGCCGTCTTGAAAGGTGAAATTCCTCTTCATCTTCAGCCTTTTAGAAGATGCCTGAAGATTTTGGGCCAAAAGTGACTGCTATCTGGAACTGTTTATAATTCCCACAACCTTGACTAAAGCTCCAGTTCCAGCACAAGAAAAACAACCTCAAAGCATGATACTGCCACCACCCTGCTTCACCGTGAGGATAGTGTTCTTTTTGTGATTTGAAGTTTTGTTTTTGCGCCAAACGTACCTTTTGGAATTGTGGCCAAAAAGTTCGACCTTGATCTCATCAGACCATAACACATTTTCCCACATGCTTTTGGGAAACTTGGTGTATTGTTTTGCAAATTTTAGCCCGGCCTGGATGTTTTTCTGTGTAAGAAAAGGCTTCCGTCTTGCAACCCTACCTACATAGTCCAGACTTATGGAGAATACAGGAGATTGCACATGTAGTACACAGCCAGTACTTGCCAGAAATTTCTGCAGCTCCTTCAGCATTGCTGTAGGTCTCTTGGCAGCCTTCCTGAGCAGATTTTATCTTGTCTTTTCATCCATTTTGGAGGGACATCTAGTTCTTTACAGTGTCACTTTTGTCCAATATTTTATCCACTTTTAGATGACTGTCTTCACTGTGTTACATGGTATATCCAATGCTGTGGAAATTTTTGTTGTACCCTTCTCCTGACTGATACCTTTCAACAATGAGATCCCTTTGATGCTTTGTAAGCTTTCTGTGAACCATGGCTTTTGCTGTAGCAGGCAACTGAGTAAATGTCAGGAAAATCCTTCTAGGACAGCTGAACTTTATTTGGGATTAATCAGAGTCTCTTTAATTGATGGCAGGTGTGTACCCAAGAAGACTGAATGCTGTAATTAAATCAAAAGGTGCTTTAACAAAGTGTTAGTTTCAGAGTGTGCACAGTTATGCAACTGGGTTATTGTATGTTTTTTTTATTTTTTATATTTGTTTTCCCTAACAGATCTGCTTGTTTTTCAATTGAATTGTACAGGTTATAAGTCACATTAAAGGTGAGAAAAGTTTTGAAATTATTTATTGTAGTCTAATTTTTTTTATATATCATAGAAACCTGGTATTTTAACAGGGGTGTGTACACTTTTTATATCCACTGTTTATGTGTGTGTGTGTGTGTTTGTATGTATATGTGTATATATATATATATATATATATATATATTTATATATATATATATATTTATATATTTATATATATATATATATATATATATATACACACACACACACACACACACATATACACACACACAAAACCTCACAACTGCACACACACACACGCACGCGTGTGCACACATACACACACTACAGTAAAACACACAAACTCCAATTAATGAAGCAGTCTCTTAAAAACCCATATTCACTGCTGTTTATTTATACCATTTCGAAGTCTTCACAGTAATAGGGAAAGGGTATATACCCCAACACCACTATTACAGTGATTTTGCATCAGCAAAGTCAACCAGCCAACCTACCAACAAAACAGAATTAATAGATCAGCTGTTCACCAGTGACATGACAATCATCTAATTGAACTTTCAGAATGTTTTTTTTTTTATACCAGCAGAAGTGATCAAAACTCATTTGATCTCTTCTACTGGCATTAAGTCCATGTGAGATCATGTACAGTGGGGATCAGAGAATTTTCCCTTTTCCCACTGTAGAGCAGTCTCGGATTTGGTATACATAATTAGCAGATGATGGGGGTGCAAGCAGCTTCCCTCTCCTACACACAAAAAAAAAAAAAAAAAAAAAACATGTTTTCACTTTGTGATCCTTAATCTCTTGGTGATGTTTGAACATTTGTGTTCAATCATTTGCCATTCAAAAATGTGATTTTTTGACGTTATATATGATATTTATATATATATATATATATATATATATATATATATATATATATGGGTCTACTACGGTTGATTGAAAAAATCACTTGACTGAAAATGAAGTTACTAGGACCCCTTCACTGAAAGCTCACTTCACTGAAAACTCATTTCTTTGAAACTCATTTCATTGAAAGTCATAAATGGCCTTTTCCCCACTGTAGTGCGACCCTGGAGTTAGTATATAAAGTGTACAGCCCCACACATTATAAACATTTTAAACTATACACAGTGATACTTACAAGTGCAATAAATAACTGTTTCCAAAAGAGAATATATAACCCCCACAACCCCCTTACTTTATATACTAACTCCAGGGTCACACTACAGTGAGGAAAAGGCCATTTATGACTTTCAATGAAATGAGTTTCAGTCCAGTGAGTTTTCAGTAAAGTGAGCTTTCAGTGAAGTTGTCCTAGTAATTTCATTTTCATTCAAGTGAGTTTTCAATCAAATGTAGTAGACCCATATATATATATATATATATATATATATATATATATATATATATATATATATGTGTGTGTGTGTGTGTGTGTGTGTGTATATGTATGTGTGTGCAGACTAGAAGATATAACAATATTTCTGAAGGAGACTGAGTGACTTCTTTTGATTGTAATAAGAAGTTTATCTTACAATATCTACATTGTTAGTAGGTGTTGTGTGATATATCTCTCACATTTTTTGTTTAACTGATATTCATTTTTAGGGTTAGGCTCCCCAGTCTTGTATTTGACCTTACAGAAGTTGTTGCAGATAAAAACCTTCAAAGAAAATCTGTTTTGATATTGTACTTTAGACCAAATGAAGTTCACCTCTAAGTAGCCCCTAGGAAACAACATCTTTCTGCATTTCTGGAAGGCTTCTGAACAGCTCACGTTTTCCAAATCTTTCACTTTTTTTAAAGGAACCAGTGACATATAAAGTAGTACAACGACCTCTCCGTAGTGATTGCACATACCCTTTAGAATGAATTTAGCTGCAGCATATAATTTTCTGACTTTGGTAGATTCAAACAGATCAAAGTTTATGTTGCTGTTTGTCATTGTTCCTTGATTGTTAATGATGGTGTCATTTTTGCAAAATGATCATTTATGTTCTAGTCATAGTTTATGTCCATTTTTATAACGTATTAAAACATATTTGTCTCAAAGGATTCCAAATGGCAGTGGCTGTTTTATTAAAAGCACACAAGTTTTCACACATACACAGCACTTTTTAAAGGGATCTACAATGTCATAAAAATGGGTGCTTATAAAGGTAAAGAGTTATGTGACACTTTTATTAATTAATTTGTTTTTTAATTCTTAAAATTGCGGTACCTCAATGTTGGTTTCAGGCTGACCTACTGATTAAATCCAGCAGTCTGCTAGCCCTTAATTCAGTGATATATTCATATTCATAAAATTTAGTTTTTATTAAACAAATCATTCTTGTCATCTTGAGGCATAGCTTGTAGCACACTAATTGAGAATTTATAATCCTTCAGTCACATTTCTATATAGGGCATTTGTTGCACATCCTCTTTTAATCTTAGAAGAGTGTACTTATTCTTTTAAATAACCATTGCCCCTTTTTACATAAAATAGTGTGCACATTTTATGCTGTGCCATGTAAACTATGCTTTTTTTGGTTTCCATAGTTTGCATATGTAGTCAGACAGTATAAATCTTACTAACTGGTTGTTTGAACTTATCTTTATTCTACATTTATTCACATTGTGAACAGTTGTACATGGAACTTCTCTCACAGAATGCTCTTCTTTATAGTACAATTATTGCTTTTTTTTCTCATTTATAAGTAAAATCCAGTGTTTCTTCAACTATACCACAAATACCTTCAAATGAGATTAAAATTCCCAATGCCTATTAATAACTTTTTTAATTCTCTTGTGTTTTATTATGTGCTATATCTATATGAAGTATCTAATGCTCTTCTTTTCATATGTTTTGGCATTACTCTGTACTTCACTAAAGATTGGCTGTGTTCTTTTTGTTCTTTCATCATGTTTATTGCCATTTCTATAATTTCTTGCTTAAAACCTCTGTCATTAAACTCAGTACATAGCATTTGCAAGTGTTCATCTAACAATCGATTATTTGGGGTACATCTGGGTGGTCATCATCTGGCTATATGCTATTTATTTGAACACTTACTTGGGGTGCATAGTGGCTCACTCTGTTTCTCTGTAAATACTATTTACTGTCTGACATTTCTTTTCATAAAGATAAATGCGGTCATTAGAAACCTGGTTTAAATCTAGAAGAAGTTTTAAATTCCTTTTTTTTCATGTTCTTTGGCAACACCCAACATAACATTAAGTATCATCCTCAAAACTTCAATAAAAAGTATCTCTTTCCAAAATCCATTCCTGTCATTAAAATATGCTCTTGTTCCCAGTTCACTAAAACAATATGTATCATAGATGGGCATGTCCATCACCACTACTGAAATTTGGTTATAATATCTATACTGAAATATATACAGGCTACATTCTAACACAAGTGACATCAGTTCACACAAAGTGTTGATTTCTTCTGTAATAAATTGGATGCACTGACATTAACTGAATCTTTGTGCTTTAATGCTGTACTTGTTCAGTGTTTATACAAACAGCAAGTCTGTGCCCAACATAGCAAACTAAAACTTTCTAGATTATTTTCTTTCTAGCACTCAGCTGCCTAAAAAAAAATCACTGTTTCTCACATAATTGACAGTTTTGAGCAGAAGCCTCTTTACCTTACTTTATGCTTCAAAAATGTTGACAAGTGTTCAGTAACCCATTCTCTTGCTAAGAGAATTGGTCTCACTGGAGGGTCATTTAGAGATTTACGAATTATTGGTAAGGTATAGTATGATGATATTCTAAGATGTGATCCATAAATATATGTCATTATGACATTTCATTCTGTTGGTGAATCTCAGTTTCATAAACAGTGCTGATAACCTGCTTAATAGTTTAGTTAACATCATGGCCTGAAATGGTCTTCTAACAGTTAATAGCAGATTAATAGCATAAACATATTTATCTTTTTCTTTTATCTAAAACTACAACCTTTAATGGCATTTTTAACAATATCTCAGTTTCTCTGTAAATTGTCTAAAGCGTCCTTTTTACCCAGAGTTAGGGTCTGAAAATTGTTCTGTCACTATTCTCTTGGTGTTTCTCTTTCTATGTGTGTGTGTGTGTGTGTGTGTGTGTGTGTGTGTGTGTGTGTATATATATATATATATATATATATACACACACACACACACACACACACACACACACACACACACACACACACACACATATGTATGTATGTATATGAGTTATCTCTGCATGTATTTCATCGCATGCTGAAACAATGGTGTTCATCCCTGGTAACGTTTGTCTAATTATGTAACCGTCAAAGTTCAATATATCAATTTTTCCCTTTTCTTCATACTTGTGCTACCCTGGTGTTGCTATATTTAATTTCTGGGGTGTGGAGGCAGAGCTCCCCACATAAAAGCTGTTTTGTTTCCTTACTGGTTTAAATTTTCAGTTAGATTTTTGTTGATTTTAGTTGCCATGCATGGTATTTGCCATTGAGTCTGTTCGATGTTTTGTGTTTCAAGCAAGCAAACTCACCGGGGATTATTCATTGTAAACTCATATATATCTATATTTATATTTTTCTTTCAATAGATATTTATAATATAAATCTTATTTCCCAAGTTTGTAAAAAAAAAAATCATTCACAACCAGATGTCCAAGGGTATAATTGCACTTTGTTCCTTCAGAACTACATTTTGCATAGTCTCAATGGCAAATATTGCCTTTAAGTTTTACTGTCTCGAGAAAAATCCTGTGTTTAGTAATAAAATCTATAAGATTAGTGGTTGGTACAAAGATAATTTCTCTAGTCACGATGGCTAGCTCACTTTGACTTAAACTATAACTTGATAAATGAAACATATTGCTCTTTACTTTTTCGTTTAGGATTTCTTCCTGATGGTTGACGCCATCTGGTCTCTGCCACCTTTTTGTGTTCTTAATAACAGCTCCTGAAATTGCATAGAGGTAAATAGATGAACTGTTGATTGCACACTAGCACTCACTGTACTCTTCTGACCCATTTGTTTGTTTTATTCAATATTGATACATTTTGGAGCATGTCCATTAAATGTTACTAGTTCCTTTTTTTCGGCATTCATATTGTTGCTGCATTGCACAGGTTTCAGCAAATTAACACTTTTTGTAGTTTCTTAACATTTCTGAAATGTGTCATTAAAATATGCCTTCCTTTATAGCTAAAGTTGGTTTTAACACCCCAGTGAAATTCATTGCCTATGTCACTCTATGTCCTATTTGTCTCACCCTTTCAGTTGCCTCAACATAGCCTATTATTTCCTATGATTTGTTTCCTTTCAGCTTAATACGATGGTACAATCACTCTTTTCTATCTTCAAAAGTGCCTCTACCCATAATCCACCTACCACTAACCTCTTTCATTATTTCCCGCTGCCATTGCCCCCTTCTTTCCCTAGTGTTATTGTTTCTCTTCTTCCTCTTACTGGAACACAGTCCACCCCTACCCATTCATGACCTTTCTTTGGCATCTCTCTCATCTCTCTCTCTTGGATAACTTTAACTCCTGCAGGTAATCTATATGTAATACCTGCCTCTTGATTGTACTCAAGGTCTTTATTGCATTGCTCATACCTCCTACGTTCCAGTTCCACACCCTTCATTAATTCATCCCCATGTAACTTGCTCTCAGCTCAGAAGCTAGGCCCCAGGGGACTTTGAGCATACTGCAAATGCACACCATGAATCCACCCCCCAGACAATATAGGTCAAAATTTATGCTCTTCCTTCTGGCCTCATACCTCCAATATGATACCATCACAAGCATATTTTGATCCTTTCTTGCATTTGCTACATATTCCTATAGCATTATGTTTGTAGAACAGTATACTTGGTTTGGATTAGGTTAGTTCTTATATACATAGCTAGGCCATGTAATATAATGTTCTAAAAATAACACACTTTGTTAAGATATATAACAATTTTCAATCTTTGCCAATTTATAAAGCCTCCCGTGACATTCTGTAGGCCCATTGATTCCTCAGTGCAAAGTAATTCAGCTAAATTTGACATGCATGCATATTAAATGCCCAGTACATAGAAAATGTATATCTTAAACATACCTGATCTATAGTTAGCTAATATGAAATGCATTATTTCTTAATGATATGTTTATAAGGTATAACTCCTTTTAGAGAGAATTAATAAACTAGCTGATATTTTTATTGTCCACAGTCCTTACATTTTCCTCATTGTGACTCGTGTGCATCTTCTTCATGTATAAAATACATCAGTCAGTACTTTGGTCCATTATGAAAATCACTCTTTAGTCTTCTACTGGGCCAGTGTCCATAACAGGGCTTCCACCTTCTTTTCTTCTTAAAGGAATAAAGTCTTACTTCAGTCTGAGGTCTGAGTTTCTGTCCCTTCATCTTCTTACCCCTACTCCACTGCACTTCCTCTTCCTCTGACTTGTGTAGCTTCTCTTTTTATTCTCCTTTCACTTCACATATCATGTGGAAAACACATAAAAAGCAGAAAGCAAACATACATAGTGAAGAACCATTTTCCACTTACTTTTCCTGCAAACATTCTTACACCTAATGGGCTGCTTTGCCCAGCCTTATTTGTTTTGTAGGGCCTCATATGAGTGCAACTACTTCATGTCAGTTGGCTAGTGATATTGACAATGTTATCTGCTTGTCTCTGGGTCTCTCTGGACATCTCTCACTTTGTCCACTTGCTGCATTTCTTGGCTTTCTTCTTCTTCCTCTGATCCACTACATTTCTATGTCACTTCCTCTTCTCTTAGGTCACATTGACTGGTTTGTAGCGTCCTTCTCCTTTTTCTTTAAAGAATCTTTGTTGGCAATCTATCCCTCTATTCCTCTTTTCTACCACCCATCTGTCCTCTGTGGCAGAGGTATTTTGTGTCACCTTACTTATTCCCATCAACATGCACCCTGTCTTCCTCCATGTCTGTTTAAATAAACATACTTCTCAACCCCCTCTTCTCATTTCTAGGGGGGGGTACCTTAGCAAGACCCAACTGCTGATTCTTCTGTGCTGTTTGCTGCAGTTTAACGACGTACTTCCACAGACCTTTACTTCCTCCTCAGCCTATCTGCACTCGCACTTGTCTTCCTCCACTGCCAGCGACTCTTCATTTTCACCATTTATCAGTGCTCTTTATTGTTTCTACATAGAACATAATAGTCTCCTCTCAGTTGTGGCAGTAATATGCCTTCTGTTTGTCAATTTATTCTTATAATTTCTGGGTATTGCAGGTGACTCACAACCCTCTCTTGTTTTAAATGCCGCAATACTAGACCCATCACTACTCTATGCCAATGCACCACAAAAAAAAAAAAAAAAAACCTTACATAACCTGTACTTCACACTCCTCTTCCAGGAAGCATATATCAGGATACATTATTTCATTTGATATTAGTGCATATTAACAGTTATGTACATGCCTTTTACATTTGGGCTGCTATTAAGTTTCCTACCCTGTGTACTCTTTCAATGTTTTGATACAAGTCTCCACATTCCTTGACCAATTCAATCACCCAGTTTTGATCACATTGTCTTGACTCTCCCTCTGCACTGTGTCTGCCACTCCCTTTTATACTTCTGCAATCCCATTTATTCAAAAGTTATCTGTTCAGGTTCAGTTCCAGTTTCCCAAGTCATGTGCTTTTAAACTCATTTGATATAACTCGGACTTGATGTCTGACATTTTATGTTCATACTTCTCTACATGTTTCTTAATTCCATCAAGCTTTGCTTCTTCCACAAATTATTTTGTTCAAGTCACACAGCTTCTATTTTTTTTAAATAGCCTGCAAATTCCATACTCCAGCTGCATTGACATCCAGTTTCTTTAAAATGATATTATATCTCTCATCTTGGTCATTTTACCCCACCCAATCAACATACAAGTGAATAATGAGTTTTATTATTTTATGTTGTACACATAACATGGTCCGTGAATCACTGTGCAGTTTAGGTTCTCAGGACCTGCATATGCTTCCTTTGCTCACTGGCCTCCTCATATACATAGCTGGCCCTGCACTCATGTTGTTTCTTCTCTGTCCTATCATCTCTCCTTTCTCTCTGGGTAAAAATGACAAAGAATATAAATTTAGTGTCCTTGCCACTAGTCACATTTCTTGTATTAAAATCAAAAACAACAACTTAGCTTTTCAAGATCTTATATAAAAATTCCACAAAGTACATCGTAGATGCATGGAGGAATCACTCAACAATATATGACTGCAGTGCAATAAAACATAAATATCTTGTTCAAAAAATCATGTCTCCAATTAAATATGTTCTTAAATTTCTTTTTATCGGTTATTTTTAGTTCACAGTTCACTTCAGAGTGTTTAACACTGTGTAGATCAACATTCCCTTTTACTGACCATCACACACAACACACATTTTGACCCACTCTTCCTACAGCTACAAACTTCGGTGTTTCCATTCTCCCTGTAAGCTCCTTCTCACTGCTTAGTACTTTCCCCACATTAACAAGTTTGTTTCTTTGTTTGTATACATTCTTCTGATTTCACTACACAAACTACAGAATAATCTAAAATACTGCTGTAGGTCTGGAAAGCAATGACATTCAGCAGAAAAGGTAGTCAGTCCTTCAGTAAACTTTATTTCAATAAAAATAAGTGCTTTTGTTCACTTAAACCATATATGAACTTCTTCAGACTCTTCACCCACAGTAATAGCTCTGTTTAAAAAGACTCAAGTACAATGATGCAATCATTACATCACTTCCTCAAGTGTCTTAAAGGTCTAGCCACCCTTTTCTTTAAAACATTTTTTTTAAAACATTTTAAATATAAAACAAATACAAGCACAAGTCCAGACTACCTTATTATTTAAATAACTTGTTTTAAACCCAAAAGGTAATTAACACATACTTAAAATATTACGTATCTATTCATAGTTTTTAATGCTAAAATAGTTTTTATACTGCAGCAGTCATTCAACTCTGGATAAAAATATGCATTAAAAATTAGTTGCCATAATAACTCTTTCTTTTGCAAGTAAAGTTCCCATGGCCCTCCCCTCACCTTTACTGGGACATGATCAATGACAAAATATTTAAAAATATGATGATACTACTTCATATTCAAATGTTTAGCTAAGGTGTTAGATTTGTTGTTTGTATATATATGCCGCTTTTACTTGCAGCCACTATTCTGGTCTCCTGCTGCCCTGGTCCTCTTTACAGATATTTTACCTGGATGTAAGCTTCTTTCCTATGTGGCTATCATCCTTGACATCTCCACAGGACCTCCATCAAGATATAATTAATAACTAAATGCTCTACTGTAAGCCATTAATCTATAAGTAATAATGAATAGCTTTTGTCAGATTTTGAAAAGTAAAATAATGTTTTCTGTGAAAGAAATTATATTAATATGGGTATTATAAAATTGTATGCCAAGTAATTTAGGATCCTCAATAATATTTGCAAAGAACATTGGATTAACTGAAGAGGTACAGTGAAGGGGCAACCCTTGGCTAGTACTTCTTAAAACTTTTTATAAGATCTGATAGTTTACTGTTTACAGCAAGGCAGGCAGAACAGAATCATACAAAATATCACTGGTTGAATAATGTTACAAAGATAATGAGAACAAATACACAGCAGCTTTGTTTACTTCCTTCAAGAGCAGAAAACTGCATGCTCATTACCAGTGGTTGTTTTAGGATATAAAATCAGTTCCAGGTTTATATTATTATCCTTCATCTGCCATTAAGCCAGACTAGAACTCTGATATAACCTAAGCAGACACTAATCATATTATTTCACCCTAGATATCAGAGTTATATTTAATATCCAGATTTACTTGTGAAATATGATGGTAATTTTCTGACAAGAAGGGTATCCAATGTAGGTTTGGAAATATTTTTTATCACTAATACTGTTAAATATAACTGACATGTAAATTTATAAAAAATAGCACCAGAACCTTATGGCCCTGGAACTTTGCCCAGTGTAAGATCTGAGATTTTATCTTGAATTTGCTCAACAAGTATAGCTGTGTTTAACTTAATGATCAATGGATTTGACAGCCTACTCAGAGTGAAACCAATTAGAACTTTATCATCCATATCAGTATGTGAAATCTTCATGTCAAAAATTTGTTTGTAAGTGTTATGAAAAAAAACAAGAGGATATATTGCAGTTGTATAGGGTACCATTATTTGTAGTCAGTGGTGTAGTGTAGTCTTTAAACCATGTAGTTAAAGTAGATTAGCCAACAGTTTCAAGGACATGGCTGCCAAATCAGCTTATTTATCATCTGGCTTGGATTTGAGAAGAAGCTGACCTTAAGTATGATATGATCTGAGTTCATACTGTGTGGCTAATAAAAATAATTAAGTTACCTGGATCAAAGCAATATTCAGGTTCCCTGCGGAGTTGTAAAATGTGAAAACATTTCAAATTTGCAATTTTTAGGTAGATTGCTTTGCTGATAAGAATACCCCAGAATATACATGTAAGTATAACAAGTCTAATAGTGCACGCACTGTTGTTATTTTGATGTTCTTTGCATTGGAACTTAATCAAGTTCATTGTTCTTTAATATCCATCTCATGAAGTAGATTTGGTCTCCATATCAGAGCTGACAACTGTTTTAAATAAAAAGTTTATTTTACAATGAAATAATAGACAATTTTAGAATAATCTCTGTTCTGTTGTATGAAATATTGAATTTCTTGAGTGGACTTCAAAAAGAAAAAAAAAAGCTGACCCTGAAGAGGAGCTGTGTGTTGATGAAAAAGTAGAATCCTTGTCTGATACATATGTAACACAATATGGTTCAAAATCATGAATAGCTATAAAAGCTTATAAAGAACTGTATGTCTCACTTATTACAAGGCAAATATGCCCTCTGTTTATTATTGGGTGAATGCAAAGTTAAATTCTAGTCTCTCAGAATTAGTTTTATCAAAAGTAAATTGGTTCTAAAATAAATGCCTAAAGAACCTTGGTCTATTTGAACATTGTATAAAACTGAAACCCTAATTACTGGGAAAAGCAGAAATGGACTAGCACATGTGATGATTACAAACATCAAACCTTTCTTCTGTGTCTTTCTTTTTTTTGTGCCACCTTGAAAGGAAAACCTATTTTAATTAACATGACCCCATAGCTGAGTGGCCTAAAGCAAATTTATACGGTATCCATGTTCCTAAAACTATGTCTTTCAGCTTTTCCCAGTTAGGGGTCGCCACAGCGGAACTCCAGTCCACTAATGATTGGCAATGGATTTTTACGGTGCAGAGGTGCCAGCCAGACACCCAGCCTTCAAAGAAGGCACACCCATTCATGCACGCACCTACCTGCATGTCTTTAAACATCACTTGACCTTGGGGAGGACATGCAGACTCCACACAGAAGGCGCTCTAGCCGATAATCAAACCGGCGAACCTCTTGCTGTGAGGCGATAGTGCTAACTGCTGCACCACCCTATGAATACTAAATTACAAGGCAAACATATATCTTTCTTGAATTAAACATATATCTATTTTCTTATTATAAAGTAAATGCTAAAACAGTTTCTCTTAGAGTACCAAGATGATATAATTAGCTCATGCACCTAAAGATACTGTAATGTGCTGTATGACAGAGCAAAGGATTAAGGCTATGGGCTGTTAACAAACAGGTTTCTGCGGTTTGGGGTTTTATTCCATTAGCCTCAGTTTGCTTACTGAGTGACTCCAAGTAAGTCACTTACCTAGAGAGCACTCAGACTCAATTGGGTAATTAACCTTGACTCCTCAGTACTGTCCTGGACCAGATATCTAGTCTCTACATGTGAACCTATGACCCTATAGATTACTTTAGAAGATAATGGTTTAGTGGGACATGCCTACCCGACTACTATGCTGGATAGAAAGTACTTAATGCCAAACTGTATGTTAGAACATTGATACCTGTACTGTTTAATAAATAATGCAACAAAACTCAAGTAACATGTGAAGTAAATCTTACAGTGGCAATGAGGATAGTAAACTGAAACAACTGGCTCCCTTCCTGCAATCTGATCATATTGGCTCCTCTAGTAGCTGGATGAGAAACAGAAAATTTCATTACAACAAACACAAGATCACACCTTTGTGATAAGTAGAACTCCCATATACTAAAGTATTTACAGTGATATTTATTTCGTTTGCAAAGCAGCAGCTTACCAATTATATACACCATTCTGCTCAGCACTATATCAGGATGTGTGGCGCTACTTTATAAGTGAAAATTGAGAAGCCAAACCATCCATTACTTTTTAATGAAAAAGTCCACAACAAGATGTCAAAACTACATTTCAGACTAGATGGATGATTGGCAGTATCAGAACATTTGCTAAAGAATCCTACTTAAACTGGATTAAGGTAAGGTAACTGAATTCTAAATACTTACTAGTGGTAGTACAGAGGTACATTTTCAATCAAGGCACATGATTATAGGTTCACATGCTTGGTGATTGCAATTTCCAATATAATTACAAAAGGCCAGTCCAATATTCCCAGGATAAAGATTGAGCTTAAATGGTATGAGCTAAATCTGTACAAAGAAAAAATGTAGCTCTTGCAATGAATAGAAATGTAGCACTTGTTTCTTTTTGTTGATAGCTATGGTATCCTAAATGCGTACAGGGACAAGGCTAATAGACAAGATGTCTAAGGAAATCAGCATACATTTGAAAAGATAGGATGAGTTATTCAGAGCATATATGAGTCTTATATTTATATACTGTACAAGTAAATGGTCATTGTAATTGAACCCTTTTTTCAAGTACCCAGGAGTCTGTTAAAAAAGTACATCATACAGAAATCAGAATGATCAGTCATTTGCAATACTGCTCTATAATTCATAGATGAGTTCCAACATAAAAATACAACCTTAGATGAGCCTTGCAGGACATAGCCTTATACTTCAGAGAATGCAGCTGCACATAGTTCTACTGTATCGGGTACATTTGCTGGCAAGATCAGATCATTCAGTGCCAATTGACCAAAGACTTACAGAGACCACAGAATAATCAATTACATTCAATTAAGTAAAAAATATTACAAAATAAAAACAAAATCAAAAAATCCAACATAATTTAAAATGCATTTTCTATAAAAAAAATTTATTTAAACTTATTTATGCACATTCAATCTTCTATTTCTTAAAAAAAAATGTGGAGGGTGTTCAGTATGTAGATAGATTTTAGGAGGGCCTTTTGTTCATATGTTCATAGGTGTGTACTGGGCTAATGACCCTGGAGCCTTTACAAGCCTAGCCCATAGGATTACCCTGGCATCGTGCCACCGACCGTAGTTCCCAGTGCCTCTGTCAAGTAGAGCCACTGGAGTGATCCCAAGGGTGAATTTTCTATTTCCCATCCACTCATCAAGATTTCTCTTGAAGAGGGCCAGTGAGGCACTCTGCTTGACATGTATGGGAAGTCTATTCCATAGCATGGGCAGTCTCTGGGTTATGAACCTGTCCCTTCAGCTTGTTCTGTTGATTGTGGTAATGAGGTCGAGGTCCCTGGAGCGTGTGGTGCGGAGGGATTGGGATTTCTTTACGTGTAATATTTCTAACAGGGCTGGGTCAGACATGGCTTTGTAAGTCAAGCAGAGATCACTTCTAAGTAGGCGATATGAGACAGAGAATAATTGGAGTTTTTTGAGTCTGTCCATATAGGACAAGTGTTTAAGGCCTAAGATCCTCTTTGTGAGGTATTTTGTGGCCTCTCCAGTTGTTGCATGTGTCTAGTGAGGTACATGCCAAATGGGGCATTGTACTCTATGATTGGTCTAATGAGGGAAGAGTAGAGGGAGACGATGACCTCTTTCTTCCTGAATCCAAAACCCTTAGTAATGAGATGTGCCACATAGAAGG
Organism: Protopterus annectens; assembly: GCF_019279795.1. Lineage (NCBI taxonomy): Eukaryota > Metazoa > Chordata > Ceratodontiformes > Protopteridae > Protopterus > Protopterus annectens. The sequence goes on from NC_056733.1 coordinate 1,096,757,730, forward strand.
ACTTTCTGACCACAGTGGCAATGTAGTGGTCAAAAAAGAAGTTGCTGTCAACCTGTGTTCCCAGATCACTTATGACACCATCTGTGTTCAGTGGACTACCATTGATGTGGTAATTCATGGGAACTGGTTTTTTTCCAAAGGGGATGACAACACATTTTTTGGCATTGAGCTTAAAGCCATGGTTCTGACACCAGTCATTGATCTCAGTGAGGCCTTTCTGTAAGATGTCAACATCACTTGGAGAGGTAATTATGGCTCTCAACTTGCAATTGTCTGTGAACTTTGCCAGCCAGAGTCCCTTCGTGTTGGCCTGAACTTCAGAGAAGTAGATACCAAACAGGAGAGGACCCAAAACTGAACCCTGTGGGACTCCACTCATGACTGATCGACAGTCTGACTTGAAGTCAGCTACTTTCACACTGTGGGTTCTATCTGTGAGCCAGTTTGCAACCCGCCTAGTGATATAGGGGTGAGTTTTTCTATGATACCTGAGTGGGGAATGGTATCAAAGGCCTTGGCCAAATCAAGGTAGACTGTATGAACCACCTTGCCTTCATCCACAGCTCTGGTGACTGACTCAAAGAAGTCGACCAGGTTGAACAGACATGATCTACCTTTCACAAAACTAAACTGTGTGGGATCCAGAGTTTGGAGGTTCCCTATATCTTTGTTTATTAGGTCCATGATGATGCGTTCCATGGCTTTGCATGTCAGACTTGTCAGGCTAATGGGGCAATAGTTCCCAGGGTATGTAGTTGCTCCTCATTTGTGGAGAGGGATGACTGTAGCAGTGCGCCATTCAGTAGGGGCAAAGCCTGAGGTGAGGCTGTGATTGAACAGGGCACACAGGTGATTCACTCTGTAGTTCATGTAGAACACAGCCAGGGATATTGTCAGGTCCCATAGAAGCTGTATTCGTGGCCTTGGACAGTGCTGTTTTAACCTGTGTAGCAGTAATACTGGGTGCCTGGCAACCTACTGGTATTGTGATTGGTCCTTTGGTGGGGGAGAAAGGGGTAAAGTTGGCATTGAATCTGTCGAGCAGTATATTGGCAATATCTGTTGGCTCAGTATAGGAGGTGCCATTGTGCATCAGCTCCAAGCAAATCTGGGTATTGCCGTGGAGATTCTTTACATAACTGTAGAAGGCCTTGTGGTTATCTTTGCTATCTGCTGCAATTCTATTTTCATAGCTAGCTTTAGAGGATTTGATGAGGGATCTCAACTTTTTGTTGAGGCTGATAAGGGAGTTTTTCCAGTCTTGCGACTTCACCTTATTTCTCATCAATTTCCGCCTCCTATTGTAGAGTTTGTTTATGGCAGGGGACCACCAGATTGGCTTCCTTTTTTTGGAGGACATCGTCTTGGTTCTATTGGGTATGGTGAGATCCATGCATTTGTGTACGTGTTTGTACAGGGCATTAGTGTATGATTCAGCGGTCATGCAGCTGTTCTCCAATTGCTTGGGTCCCTTGAAGTTAGCCACCTCTGTTTTTAGGAGCCCAAAGTTAGGTTTTGAGATTTTCATGGTGGTTACCTTTGCTTCGTGTGGTGGGAGGGATGTGGATTTCCAAGGTGATTAGTTTGTGGTCGGATCTAACCAGGGAGGAGTTGACTATTGGTACAGAGCAACGGTCACCCGTGTTAGCAATGTCCAGGTCAAGGATGTTGCTACCTCTAGTAGGGGTAAGAATGAGCTGGTCCAGGGCATTGGAATTAATGAATTCCAGGAAATGTTGGGCAAGTGTATTGGTACATGAGTAGTTTTCCCAGTTAATGGAGGGGTAGTTGAAGTCGCCCAGTATGAGAGTGTTAGGTTGGAACCTAATATTCTCCAGGGTGCTTAGGAACATGGAGTGTGAATTTAAAACATTTAGAAAGGACGTCAGTTATACCAGGGGTATACAACTGTAAGATCTGGGGAATTGTATATATTAGTGCTTGTTCGGGTTGTGATTGTTTCTTTTCAGGGATCTCCATCAGATGTTTGGAAAAACAAACTAAAGAGCATCTCTACTCTATAGGTTCACAGGTTCATAGGTAGGTACTAGGCTATCTGCCCGAGGGCATTTATAAGCCTAGCCAGAGTGTGTCGGCTTTCGCCACCCCATTGATTAATTAACTGATCCTCTGTCAAGCAGAGCCAATGAAGTGATCCCAGGGTTGTATTTTATGTTACCCATCCACTCATCAAGGATTCTCTTGAAGAGTGTTAGTGAGGGGCTCTGCCTGATGTAATTTGGAATTTTGTTTCAAAGCATGGGGAGCCTCTGTGACAGGAATCTATCCCTCCAGCATGTTCTATTTATTGTTGTGGCGAGGTTTAGCTCACTAGAGCACGTGGCTCGCAGTGACTTGGATTTCTGTAGGTGGAACATGTCCATCAATTCTGAGTTGGACATGGCTTTGTTAGTCAGGCAGAGATCACCTCTGAGTAAGCGATATGCCACTGAGTACAGCCGGAGTTTTTTTTCAGTCGGGCTGCATAGGACAAACGTTTGAGGCCAGTAATCCTCTTGGCGAGGTACTTTTGTGGTCTTTCCAGCTGTTAGAAGTGTCTTGTGAGGTACATCCCAAATGGGGCATTGTACTCTATGATGGGTCTAATGAGTGACGAGTAGAGGGGCACTATAACCTCTTTATTTCTAGATGCGAACCCTTTAGTAATTAGATGGGCCACACAGAAGGATTCCCTAACTACTTTGGCAATATGATTGTCAAAGGAGAGATTACTATCTACCTGGGTCCCCAGATCTCTTATTACCTCTTCTGTATTAAGGGGGCTGCCACCTATGTGGTAATTCGTGGGTGTTTTGTTTTTCCCAAATGGGATGACTATCCATTTTTTGGCATTTAGCTTGAGGCCATGACTTTGACACCAGGTGTCTGTCTCAGTAAGGCCCTTTTGGAGGATGTCCGTGTCAGCCTGAGAGTCAATTATGGCTCCCAGTTTGCAGTCATCGGCGAACTTTGTTAGCCAAAGTCCTCCTGTGTTTGCCTGTACTTCTGAGAAGTATATGTCAAACAGTAGGGGTCCCAGGACTGAGCCTTGTGGGACACCACTTGTGACTGGTTTAGAGTCGGACCTGGAGCCTACTATTCTTACCGTGTGAGTTCTGTCCATCCGTGACGTAGGGGTTTATGTTCAGGCTGGTAAGTTTTTCTTTAATATCTGAGTGGGGAATGGTGTCGAAAGCCTTGGCAAGGTCTAGGTAGGCTGTGTGAACCACTTTTCTGTCATCTATGGCCTTGGTTACTGTCTCAAAGAAGTCAACCAGGTTTAGTAGGCATGATCTGCCCTTAACAAAGCTGAACTGGGTTGCGTCAAGTGTTTGGAGGTTTCCAATGTCTTTTTAATGAGTTCCATGATGATGCACTCCATAGCCTTGCAGACCAGGCTAGTCAGGCTTATGGGGCTATAGTTACCAGGGTCAGTTGTGGCCCCTCCTTTGTGGAGAGGAATAACCATTGCTGTGCACCATTCTATGGGCATGTAGCCTGTGGAGAGGCTGAGGTTGAACAGTGTGTTTAGGTGGGGTGTTAGTTTGTTCTGTAGTTCATGTAAGACACAGCGTGGGACACCATCTGGTCCCACTGACGCTGTGTTTTTGGCTTTTGAAAGGGCTGTTTTCACCTGTGCGTCTGTGATTTTTGGGACACTACACTTTTCCGGTATTGTTGTGGGCCCTTTTGGAGATGAGAGGGGGGTGAAGTTTGCACTGAATCTATCTGCCAGGATGTTGGCAATATCAGTAGGTTCAGTATATTTTGTGCTATTTTGCACTAGTTAGTGCATATCTGCGAGTTGCCACTTAGATTCTTAACATAGCTAAAGAAGGTTTTGTGGTTATCTTTTGAATCCTTGGCTATTTTTCTTTTGAAGTTAGCCTTGGATGATTTCATGAGGGACCTTAGGTTCTTACTGATACTGATCAGGGATGTCTTTCCTTCTTGGGATTTGCTTTTTTTCTGAACTAGTTTCCTCCTTTTATTGTATAGCCTGTTTATTGCAGGGGTCCACCAAACTGGTTTCCTTCTCTTAGAGGAGTGAGTCTTGGTTTTCCTAGGGATGGCATGATCCATGCATCCATGTAGGTGCTCATAGAGTGCATTTCTAAAGGTTTCTGCATCTTGGGCAGCGTTATCCTTTAGCGTGGGGGCTGTGAAACTTACCACCTCTATATTAAGTAAGGTAATGTTTGCTTTAGAAAAGTTTTTTTACTGTGGTTTCCTTAGTTGGGGGTGGTGGTGGGGTGTGGACATCTAGAGTGATTAGTTTATGGTCTGATCTAACCAGTGACGGGTTGACCTCCGGTGTGGAGCACCTGTCGCCCATGTTGGTGATGACCAGGTCCAATATGTTTTCACCTCTGGTAGGGGAGTTTACCAGCTGATCCAGGGCATTTGAGTTGATGAATTCCAGGAAGCGCTGGGCCTGGGAATTTGTACTCAAGTAGTTTTCCCAGTGAATGGTAAGATAATTGAAATCACCCAATATCAGGGTGTTTGGTGGGAACTTCATGTTTTCCAGTGTCTCCAGAAAGGTGGAGTGGTGGTCCTGGGTCATGGAGGGTGATCTGTAGCAGGCCACAATTTGCATTGCAGATTTGCCCGATGTTAGTTGCACATGGATGATCTCAGAGGTATCATGCTGTACCACTAACCTGGAGGTGTAGGTATCCTTGATGAATATGGATACACCCCTCCTTTTGTGTTTCAGTCCGTGTTTTGTGGCCGAAACATGTGGTATGAGTTGTAGCCCAGTAGTGCTGGGGTGCTCTCTGGAGCCTTGGATCCAGGTTTCAGTTACTGCACAGATGTCGACGTTCTCCATACTGAGGAGTGCTTCGAGTGCGTGCATTTTGAGATTTAAACTCCTGGCGTGGAGTAGCATAACCCTCAGTTTTTTGTTAATTATGCTGTTTACGGAGGTGGTTTTAACTTTTAAGCCTTGCCTAAAAAAGGCACTATGGGGGCAGCAAGTGCCTTGGCCAGCATTTGAAAGCGTAGGGGTGACAGGTGCAAGCCGTCTCTTGTGAAGCAATGCGGCTTGTCGAGCATGTCGCCCCAGGCTAACAAACACTGGATCCCCTTTGACACCAGAAGCTTAGCCAATTGTTGAAATTGATAATTTTTTCTTTATACTGAGGTATCATTCTTGGTGAGGGCAGGATGCTTCTCAGGGTCAGGGTCATACCAGCCTGGGCTACATGATCAGAGAGCTCTTCCATGTCTCTTTTCATGTAGTACAGGGAGGTACATCTCAGGTCATTCACACCAACATGAATAATGACAGAGTCATATTTGTACTTGTTCTGGAGTGACCTGAGAGCTTGTGTTATGTGGTGGATTCTGCCTCCCGACAGGCAGCTAACAGTAACCTTCTGCTTATCCAGCCTAGTGAGTGGGACATCAGTGTGCCTGACTATAGAGTCACCTATTACTAGTGTGTTAGGTATGTTATTTCGCCTTAAGGGCTGTGATTGTGCGGCATACTGATTTTGTGTTTTATGTATTGTCTGGTTTGTGACGGGAAGTGCAAGTTGTTTGGCTGTCTGCTTTGGAGGTCTGTGATGCTTTTGCAGGTTTTTTTTAAAGCCTTCAAGTATGATTTTGTGTATTTATGTGTATTTTTTGCCAGTGCTGTTTTAGTAGGTCTGTGTGCAGCTGGAGTTGTGGTGCAAGTGTTAACCTTCTCCTCTTGACTGTCTGTTCCAGTCTTGGGTGGAGGCAGCTTAGCTTCCAGTTTGGCTGTATAATTGCATCTCTCACATATGTTAGTGTTTTGTGGTAGGAGGAGCGGATTGTCTGTGTATATGAGGCAGTTGTAACATTGCCTCAGGATACCCAGATTCACCAGCTGGACTGGAGAGTGCACCTGAAGTGGCCCTTTGGTCATGCCTGAATAGTAGGGTGAGCTGCTTAGTCACTTGGTTGGTGAGGGGTGAATAAAGAACCTTGCCCTGCTGGGCAATCAGTGTCAGGGTATATTAGTGCTTGCTATTAGGTCTGAGCAAGTGCTGGGCTGTAAGATGCTTTTTGAGTGCTTAGGTTGAGAGTTAGACTAGTTTCAAGGGAAAAACTGAAGAGAAGACTTAGTGGAGCCGGGAATAATTTAGCCATAGCTAACCAGCACTGCCCGGTGCGCAAAACCATTCAAATGTGGTTTTTATAGTAGGGAAATGAAAGAGATAGAAATTAGCCCAAAATGGACAATAAACTACTAACTTCTGGGCTGGAACCACTCCTCCAGGGACAGATAGGTTGCTCAAAGCTCCACTCTCTCACAGGTGAACAGAGAAACTTCCTTCTATCCAAGTAAGGTATGGGCAACTCAGAAACTAGTATCACAGTCCTGAATTCAGCACTAGCCTGAAAACTGGACTATACTAGCTTAGAAAGGCGAGAAACAAGGATTTTTTTTTTTTAAAAGATAAGGCAAAAACAGTAAAAAATACACTTAAAACAGCTTTAAATGACTACAAACAATCAGAAAAGGCTATCACACTTTAGTGTGTAGCCTACAACAGTTAAACAAATTATTTAAACAAAAAACAACTTTTTAAAAGTGCAGGCAGTCAGATAAGTACAATATGTGAAAAAACAAGCTTTTAAATCACAATAAACGCTAGAAAATCTGCGTTTAGGCTGAAAACAGTTAAGTACAGCAAGAAAATACAGAAAACTGATACTTAATCACGCCAAAGTCTCTCTTCTAAACTTGAAGGCTTGTATCAGTTTAAGGCTTTCTAGTGTTACCCAGTCGGTTAGTTACAGGAAAGACGGGAAACAAGCGCAGATGTGGTCTTTTAAACTAGAAAGTTGAAAGAGATGGACAAACTGTCCAAATGGTCAATAAACTACAATTTCTGGGCCAAGAACCTCTTCTCTCATGGTAGACAGGCTACCTAGTGCTTACCACTCCCACTGATAAGCTTGAAGGCTTTCCTCCAACATAGAAAGGCTTGCGAGGCTCAGAAGCTTACCAACAGTCCAAGATACAGCAACTCTGTATCTGGACTAGGCTAGTTACAGGAAAGGTAGGAAACAAGTGCAGGTGCAGCTTCTAAACCAGAATGTTGAAAGAGATGAAAAAAACTGCCCAAACGGCCAATAGCTACAATTTCTGGCCAGGAACCACTCCTCTTGTGGTAGATAGGCTACCTAATGCTTACCACTCCCACTGATAAGCTAGAAGGCTTCCCTGCAACACAGAAAGGCTTGTGGGGCTCAGAAGCTTACAAAGAGTCCTGGATACAGCAAATCTGTACCTGGACTAGACTAGTTACAGGAAAGGTGGGGAACAAGTACAAACGTAGGCTTTTAAGCCAGCAAGTTGAAAGAGATGGAAAACTGCCCAAACGGCCAAATAAACTACAATTTCTGGGCTAAAACTCACTCTTCCCATGGAGGATAGGCTTACTACCCCACTGATAAGCTAGAAGACTTCCCTCCAACACAGAAAGGTTTGGGAGTCTCAGAAGCTTACTAACAATTCTGGATACAGTAACTCTGTAACTGGACTAGGCTAGTTATAGGAAAGGTAGGAAACAGGCACAAGTGCGGCTTTCAAACCAGAAAGTTGAAAGAGATGGAAAAAAAACTGCTCAAACAGCCAATAGCTACAATTTCTGGGCCAGGGACCACTCCTCTTGTGGTTGATAGGCTACCTGATGCTTACCACTCCCACTGATAAGCTAGAAGGCTTCCCTCCAACACGGAAAGACTTGGGGGGCTCAGAAGCTTACAAAGAGTCCTGGATACAGCAAATCTGTACCTGGACTAGACTAGTAACAGGAAAGGCAGAAAACAAGTGCAGACACAGGCTTTTAAATCAGAAGGTTGAAAGAGATGGAAAAGCTTCCCAAACAGCCAATAAACTATAATTTCTGGACCAGAAACCACTCCTCCTGTGGTAGATAGGTTACCTAGTGCTTACCACTCCCACTGATAAGCTAGAAGGCTTCTGTCCAACACAGAAGGGCTTGGGGGCTCAGAAGCTTACCAACAGTCCTGGATACAGCAAATCTGTACCTGGACTACACTAGTTATAGGAAAGTCGGGGACCAAACGCAAAACAGGGTTTTAACCAGAAAGTAGACAGAGATGGAAAAACTGCCCAAACGGCCAATGAACTACAATTTCAGGGCCAAAACCCACTCTTCCCATGGTAGATAGGCTACCTAGTGCTTACCACTCCCACTGATAAGTTAGAAGGCTTCCCTCCAACACAGAAAGGCTTGGGGTACTCAGAAGCTTACCAACAGTCCTGGATACAGCAAGTCTGTATCTGGACTTGACCAGTGGCGGCTGGTGACTTCAAATCAAAGGGGGGCTGCAGGAGACAGCTGAATGGGTGGGGTCAAGGGGGAGGGGTGTGGCCAGCTAGAAAGGGGAGGAGCTATGCTCAAATCCACAAAAACTAACTTTAATTAAATACGCTGCCCTGGGTGGCAAACCATATTTATGAGAGTCCAATCAAGACAAAAATAAGTGTAGAAGAATAAAAATATTTCAATGCATTGGTTGCATGACAGCTTACTTAATATCTAGATGGAAACAAAAGGTTGTGAGGCATGAAAATATAAATTACTTTTTAAATATATTACTGGAATGCCAGTCAAAATCAAGTATAAGAAAAACCAGAAGCACTCAACTCAAACCACTTCTCCTTGCACTGCAGTTCTAATTATAATTTATATTCAGCTTTATTAAAGTACCAAGTAACATGCTGAAAGTAGAAATCTCTGTGATGCCCCCACTTGTAAAAATGTTTCTTATCCAAAAAAGACCTGCTGCCTGACAACTACCTACTTGTTTCATGGGGAAAACATGATCAAAGTAAAAAATGAAAAGCAAACAAGAAACAAGCTCAAGATACATTGCTTAAAGGATTACTGTACAGGTTATGGACCACACATGATTGGCATCCTGTTTAGTTTACAGGTAAAGTCTGTAGAGATGACTGGAAGTCTCCAACAAGTGTAATGAGCTTTTTTAAAATAATGGAATCCTGTCCTTGAATACCCAAGGCTTATACATTATCTAGTCAAGTATTCTCTGCATGGCAACAACAGAAAGGCTTTCAATGTTGGCAATTCTTTAACAGTATGCTTATTAAAGCTTACTTGCATCTTACGATCTCAGACAAGCTTACCTTATGGTCATTAAAGCATTGCTACTTAAACACAGAGCAACAGGCACTTTCTGAGTAATAAGCATAAATCTGAGTAATAAGCATAAATCAACAGTACAAAATATGACAGAAACCAGGCCATTCTGCAAAATCAAGGACAGATGAAAAGCCACTGTAGTACTTGTGTCTACCTTGGATGGGGGGACACACTGCACATTTACACTGCATAACTACTCCTTGCCTTGCTTGGACACATCCATAGTCACTACATGGGGGAGTGGGGTGCAACAAGTATGTCACAATTTGAAATGTCTCTGGCTGACTGAGCCCTGACACATTTGTCATACCTCTCAACCTCAGAGCAAGAAATCTGGACAAAGCCATACACAGAAGTGGGACAAAGGCCCAAAAATAAGGACAATTTTTAATATTGCTCTAATAAACTTAGAAAGATAATAGAATAGGTCTTGCATTAGTATAAATTTTCTGAAGGGTATAAAATCTGAAACTCAAATGTCTGTCATTATTTTCTAACTTCGGTCTTTAGTGATTTGTCACTAATTTGCCAAAAAACACAATTTTATGAAAAATGGACCAAAGATGTGATACAAAAATATAAAATAGCCACACAATACAGCTGGGAACCTGTCAAAGAAGGGACACTATTAGTACTGCTAACTTGAGCAGCTGACAAAATAAAAGAATCTACATACATTTCAAGTAATCTATAACTTTTAATTACAGTTATTTCAATTGTAAACCCTCCATGTTTTCTTCCAAAATTGCTATTTTGCGGAGGGATTATTAGGGGGAAGAGCAACATTTTGAGCCAAAATCAGAGACAGTTGAGAGGTTGGCTATTCCTAATTATATAAAGCAATTTATTTGCATGTACCCCTCAACCTGTTAATGCAGTAAATCTGAACAAGGCCAAATATATTGGGGGAACATATAAACAAACAGTACTAAAAATTGCTCTTGTATAAATTGAGACAGTTGATAGAATAACAGTTCTTACTTTAGCATGCATTTTTCTGAAGGTTATGAAGTCTGAAACTCACTGTATCATTTAGTGACTTAATGCCTAAATGATTTGCCAGAATACTACAAATTTTATGAAGAACAAACCAAAAATAAGAAGCAAAAATCTGTTCATTCTTTGAAAATCTGGACAGTTGGGAGGTATAGTTCAGCTGGGCCTGTCTGAGTTTAAGTCCTTTCCCCCCTGACAAAATCATGGTTGAATGGAGCCTCTGCAGCCATTCCAATGAACCATTACTTGGCTATTTCAATCCATTTGCCATAAACACTAATGTGCATACTGCTTTACTTCTATGATGAGTTGGACTTCATTTGAAAGTTTTGTATTTTACAGCACAAACACTAAGTCATCTGCTAAACAAAGCAATGTAGTCTCACAATGAAAACTTAGCATTAAAATTTCTCTGCCCTTGAAACTCACATTCATTGAAACAGCATTGAAACCCACATTCAAAGAAAATACATTTTGCCAGTGGCAGATTAATTTTGGGCTGTTTTCAAATCATAGGCCCCTTACATATGAAACATACATGTGCTCTTTGATACACCTTCCTCATTGTACTAAATTATATTCCTTGTACAATACAGTACAGTTAGAGGTCGTTTTAAATTTGTTTTGAACATTTTTCCAGTAAGCAATGAAACAAAACGCATGCACCCATAATGGCAAAACTGCCCAGTTCAGAACATTTATCACAAAAGTCTCCTCAGACTTCCACAGTCCACCATTATCAGTAAATCTGCACAATTCTACAGTCCACCATTATCAGTAAATATGCACAATTCTACAGTCCATTATCAGTAAATATGCACAATTCTACAGTACATTATCAGTAAATATGCACAATCTCTGAAGAAGTAAAAGTCATCTAAATAATTCCACATTAAAGAAATATGTAACTAATGAAAAGGTTGCTGCTAGCAAACACCTTTATATTTCATGGTTTCATCGAAAAATAAAGCGTCCGTTGCCCTCAGGAATAAATTGCCTATATTACATTAAAAAAATGATAAGCTAGTAATATTGCAAGAGGAAATGGATGTCAAACTGATAACAGACTCATAGTTAATATCTTCACCAAGGAGAACATTCTCAGTACGGCAGCATCCACCCCTTGTGGGAGTAGAACCCACAGCCTTCTGCATCAAAAGCAAGTACACAACCTGTTGTGCTATTAACAAGGCAAGCCAACTTCACTTAAGCAACACTAAACTTCTGTTCCCCTGCAGCTCTCAGCTCCTTGTAAAATCTACTCAATACTCAACTGCATCTCAACTTCGCAGCACAAGAAAACTGGAAAAAGCCAAAATGTATTTGGGGGGGGGGCTCAAAAGCCTAAAAACCAGGGACACATTAAACATTGCTTGTATAATCTTGGAAAGTTGCTAGAATAAAATGCTGTGTTACCACCATACATTTTACTGCCAAGGTCCCTGTGCAAAACAATCAGAGCAACATACCACTATGCCAAATCAGCTGCTTTGTGAAAGAGAAATGCTGCGTTACCACCATACATTTTACTGCCAAGGTCCCTGTGCAAAACAGTCAGAGCAACATACCACCTTGCTTTGGTTATCTTTGATCCTTGGATGGGACCTTAGGTTCTTACTGATACTGATCAGGGATGTCTTTCCTTCTTTGGATTTGCTTTTTTTCGGAACTAGTTTCCTCCTTTTATTGTATAACCTGTTTATTGCAGGGGTCCACCAAACTGGTTTCCTTCTCTTAAAGGAGTGAGTCTTGGTTTTCCTAGGGATGGCATGATCCATGCATCCATGTAGGTGCTCATAGAGTGCATTTCTAAAGGTTTCTGCATCTTGGGCAGCATTATCCTTTAGCGTGGGGGCTGTGAAACTTACCACCTCTATCTTAAGTAAGGTGAAGTTTGCTTTAGAAAAGTTTTTTTACTGTGGTTTCCTTAGTTGGGGGTGGTGGTGGGGTGTGGACATCTAGAGTGATTAGTTTATGGTCTGATCTAACCAGTGACGGGTTGACCTCCGGTGTGGAACACCTGTCGCCCATGTTGGTGATGACCAGGTCCAATATGTTTTCACCTCTGGTAGGGGAGTTTACCAGCTGATCCAGGGCATTTGAGTTGATGAATTCCAGGAAGCGCTGGGCCTGGGAATTTGTACTCAAGTAGTTTTCCCAGTGAATGGTAAGATAATTGAAATCACCCAATATCAGGGTGTTTGGTGGGAACTTCATGTTTTCCAGTGTCTCCAGAAAGGTGGAGTGGTGGTCCTGGGTCATGGAGGGTGATCTATAGCAGGCCACAATTTGCATTGCAGATTTGCCCGATGTTAGTTGCACATGGATGATCTCAGAGGTATCATGCTGTACCACTAACCTGGAGGTGTAGGTATCCTTGATGAATATGGATACACCCCTCCTTTTGTGTTTCAGTCCGTGTTTTGTGGCCAAAACATGTGGTATGAGTTGTAGCCCAGTAGTGCTGGGGTGCTCTCTGGAGCCTTGGATCCAGGTTTCAGTTACTGCACAGATGTCGACGTTCTCCATACTGAGGAGTGCTTCGAGTGCTTGCATTTTGAGATTTAAACTCTTGGCGCTGAGTAGCATAACCCTCAGTTTTTTGTTAATTATGCTGTTTACGGAGGTGGTTTTAACTTTTAAGCCTTGCCTAAAAAAGGCACTATGGGGGCAGCAAGTGCCTTGGCCAGTATTTGAAAGTGTAGGGGTGACAGGTGCAAGCCGTCTCTTGCGAAGCAATGCGGCTTGTCGAGCATGTCGCCCCAGGCTAACAAACACTGGATCCCCTTTGACACCAGAAGCTTAGCCAATTGTTGAAATTGATAATTTTTTCTTTATACTGAGGTATCATTCTTGGTGAGGGCAGGATGCTACTCAGGGTCAGGGTCATACCAGCCTGGGCTACATGATCAGAGAGCTCTTCCATGTCTCTTTTCATGTAGTACAGGGAGGTACATCTCAGGTCATTCACACCAACATGAATAATGACAGAGTCATATTTGTACTTGTTCTGGAGTGACCTGAGAGCTTGTGTTATGTGGTGGATTCTGCCTCCCGAGAGGCAGCTAACAGTAACCTTCTGCTTATCCAGCCTAGTGAGTGGGACATCAGTGTGCCTGACTATAGAGTCACCTATTACTAGTGTGTTAGGTATGTTATTTCGCCTTAAGGGCTGTGATTGTGCGGCATACTGATTTTGTGTTTTATGTATTGTCTGGTTTGTGACTGGAAGTGCAAGTTGTTTGGCTGTCTGCTTTGGAGGTCTGTGATGCTTTTGAAGGTTTTTTTTTAAAGCCTTCAAGTATGATTTTGTGTATTTATGTGTATTTTTTACCAGTGCTGTTTTAGTAGGTCTGTGTGCAGCTGGAGTTGTGGTGCAAATGTTAACCTTCTCCTCTTGACTGTCTGTTCCAGTCTTGGGTGGAGGCAGCTTAGCTTCCAGTTTGGCTGTATAATTGCATCTCTCACATATGTTAGTGTTTTGTGGTAGGAGGAGCGGATTGTCTGTGTATATGAGGCAGTTGTAACATTGCCTCAGGATACCCAGATTCACCAGCTGGACTGGAGAGTGCACCTGAAGTGGCCCTTTGGTCATGCCTGAATAGTAGGGTGAGCTGCTTAGTCACTTGGTTGGTGAGGGGTGAATAAAAAACCTTGCCCTGCTGGGCAATCAGTGTCAGGGTATATTAGTGCTTGCTATTAGGTCTGAGCAAGTGCTGGGCTGTAAGATGCTTTTTGAGTGCTTAGGTTGAGAGTTAGACTAGTTTCAAGGGAAAAACTGAAGAGAAGACTTAGTGGAGCCGGGAATAATTTAACCATAGCTAACCAGCACTGCCCGGTGCGCAAAACCATTCAAATGTGGTTTTTATAATAGGGAAATGAAAGAGATAGAAATTAGCCCAAAATGGACAATAAACTACTAACTTCTGGGCTGGAGCCACTCCTCCAGGGACATATAGGTTGCGCAAAGCTCCACTCTCTCACAGGTGAACAGAGAAACTTCCTTCTATCCAAGTAAGGTATGGGCAACTCAGAAACTAGTATCACAGTCCTGAATTCAGCACTAGCCTGAAAACTGGACTATACTAGCTTAGAAAGGCGGGAAACGAGGATTTTTTTTTTTTTTTAAAGATAAGGCAAAAACAGTAAAAAATACACTTAAAACAGCTTTAAATGACTACAAACGATCAGAAAAGGCCATCACACTTTAGTGTGTAGCCTACAACAGTTAAACAAATTATTTAAACAAAAAAACAACTTTTTAAAAGTGCAGGCAGTCAGATAAGTACAATATGTGAAAAAACAAGCTTTTAAATCACAATAAACGCTAGAAAATCTGCGTTTAGGCTGAAAGCAGTTAAGTACAGCAAGAAAGTACAGAAAACTGATACTTAATCACGCCAAAGTCTCTCTTCTAAACTTGAAGGCTTGTATCAGTTTAAGGCTTTCTAGTGTTACCCAGTTGGTTAGTTACAGGAAAGACGGGAAACAAGCGCAGATGTGGTCTTTTAAACCAGAAAGTTGAAAGAGATGGACAAACTGTCCAAATGGTCAATAAACTACAATTTCTGGGCCAAGAACCTCTTCTCTCATGGTAGACAGGCTACCTAGTGCTTACCACTCCCACTGATAAGCTTGAAGGCTTTCCTCCAACATAGAAAGGCTTGCGAGGCTCAGAAGCTTACCAACAGTCCAAGATACAGCAACTCTGTATCTGGACTAGGCTAGTTACAGGAAAGGTAGGAAACAAGTGCAGGTGCAGCTTCTAAACCAGAATGTTGAAAGAGATGAAAAAAACTGCCCAAACGGCCAATAGCTACAATTTCTGGCCAGGACCCGCTCCCCTTGTGGTGAATGGGCTACCTAATGCTTACCACTCCCACTGATAAGCTAGAAGGCTTCCCTGCAACACAGAAAGGCTTGTGGGGCTCAGAAGCTTACAAAGAGTCCTGGATACAGCAAATCTGTACCTGGACTAGACTGAATTACAGGAAGGTGGGGAACAAGTACAAACGTAGGCTTTTAAGCCAGCAAGTTGAAAGAGATGGAAAACTGCCCAAACGGCCAAATAAACTACAATTTCTGGGCTAAAACTCACTCTTCCCATGGAGGATAGGCTTACTACCCCACTGATAAGCTAGAAGACTTCCCTCCAACACAGAAAGGCTTGGGAGTCTCATAAGCTTACTAATAATTCTGGATACAGTAACTCTGTAACTGGACTAGGCTAGTTATAGGAAAGGTAGGAAACAGGCACAAGTGCGGCTTTCAAACCAGAAAGTTGAAAGAGATGGAAAAAAAACTGCTCAAACAGCCAATAGCTACAATTTCTGGGCCAGGGACCACTCCTCTTGTGGTTGATAGGCTACCTGATGCTTACCACTCCCACTGATAAGCTAGAAGGCTTCCCTCCAACACGGAAAGGCTTGGGGGGCTCAGAAGCTTACAAAGAGTCCTGGATACAGCAAATCTGTACTTGGACTAGACTAGTAACAGGAAAGGCAGAAAACAAGTGCAGACACAGGCTTTTAAATCAGAAGGTTGAAAGAGATGGAAAAGCTTCCCAAACAGCCAATAAACTATAATTTCTGGACCAAAAACCACTCCTCCTGTGGTAGATAGGTTACCTAGTGCTTACCACTCCCACTGATAAGCTAGAAGGCTTCTGTCCAACACAGAAGGGCTTGGGGGCTCAGAAGCTTACCAACAGTCCTGGATACAGCAAATCTGTACCTGGACTACACTAGTTATAGGAAAGTCGGGGACCAAACGCAAAACAGGGTTTTAACCAGAAAGTAGACAGAGATGGAAAAACTGCCCAAACGGCCAATGAACTACAATTTCAGGGCCAAAACCCACTCTTCCCATGGTAGATAGGCTACCTAGTGCTTACCACTCCCACTGATAAGTTAGAAGGCTTCCCTCCAACACAGAAAGGCTTGGGGTACTCAGAAGCTTACCAACAGTCCTGGATACAGCAAGTCTGTATCTGGACTTGACTAGTTACAGGAAAGGCAGGAAACAAGCTTAGCATTTTTTTTGTTACAGAAAAGCAGCTAAAACAGCAGTAAATACAATTCAAATTGCAGTGCAGGCCAGCACACCTGAGTGTGTAGCAACACTACGACAAATACAGTTCAAATAAATGCAATTAAATTAACAAATGACTAAAAAACAAGTGCAGAAGACAGTAAATTATAAGGCTACTAACAAGAAGTAATAAGTGCAGAGTAAGAGCGACTGAACAGATAGCACACAGAAGAGCAACTAAGACAGTTACAGTAAGAGCAGCAGAATAATAATTATATATATATATATATATATATATATATATATATATATATATATATATATATATATTTTTTTTTTTTCAGGGAGGGAACAGAGCAGGATTAAGAGGCTACAGGGGTTGTCCTTCCCAAATGCTCTCTGTGTACACAGTAGGAGTGTCTGAAATCAGAATATGATCTCACTGCACTCAGTTGAGTGAGCAAATGAGATGGGCCCAGAAGGAGTATCCAAATACAAATCTACAAGAGAGGCTGGCAATTTCAAAGCCATGAACATTAACACCAAAACAAGAACAGGGAGTGTGGGTGGGGAGCTAACAGTAGAGAGACAGCCACAACTTCAGTTGAGTTAATATTCAGTGAAAAACACAAATAAATACATTAAATACAGTACTATATGCAAAAGAGCAGATAAAAGTGTACTTAAATTCACTTATACGTCCAGCTGGTTTCAGGTAGATGTTAGCCGGCCAAAGCTCTGATATTAAGCAGAGATAACTCAAAATGTACCACTTATATAAGGCAAGACAGAATGTCAGTGATGAGCTGAAACTACCCCCACTGCTATCAATGGCTACACAGTAATTCCAAAAAGTACTCTGTAGAGAGACAGTCACAACTTCAGTTGAGTTAATATTGAGTGAAAAACACAAATAAATAAATTAAATGCAGTACTATATGCAAAAGAGCAGATAAAAGTGTACTTTAATTCACTTATATGTCTAGCTGATTTCAGTTAGACTGAAAACACAAATAAATAAATTAAATACAGTACTATAGTGCAAAAGAGCAGATAAAAGTACTTTAAATTCTTATTATCGTCCTAATTTCAGGTAGATGTTAGCCAGCCAAAGCTCTGATATTAAGGAAATAAAAACAAAGATATGAAAAATGCCTTATACAAGCCCACAGTTACATGTATAGAAAATAAGAAATGTTTATTTTCCATTCTAGAGCAAGTGCCAAAAGATCTTAAGAGGCAGAGACTACAGAAATAAAGTTGAAGAGAAGGAGACATTATGGCAATTGAAATAAGGGGCTGATAAATTACCAAGAATAAATGAGTCTATCAATATTAAATGGCTTTTGAGAAAGAGAAAATTGAAATACTCAAAAATCAGGAACAGTTCATTGATATTTAGAAAGTTGTTAGATTAAAACGTTTTTTAAAATTGGGGCAGTCAGTAGTATGCTTGTATAATGCATCCATTGTTTTTTTTATGTTTAATGTCATAGATGTGCTCCCAATTTTTTTCTTTCACCTTTCTAGTTGTTTTCCCAATATAGAAAGCAGTGCAAGAACTTCATGTGACAAGATAAACTATTGCAGTCACAGCTCCCAGGACAAGGGATAGTTCTTGCAAAATTCTCTACTAAAACATAAGGACCCTCGTTAATAAGCTTTTTAAAACTGGGGCAGTCAATAGTATGCCTGTATAATGCATCTGTTGTTTAAAAAGTTTGCATTTGGGCAACAGCTTCCAGTCTTAGTGGTGATGTTGACAATCTCACTGAGTGTTAAGTACTATACTGGCAGCTAAGGCTACAGTGGTATAATTATGGCAGGACTAATCTATTTTACTTGACTAATTTATCTGACATTTATTTGTTTATTTATTTTTAATTAACTTTCTAAGTATTTATAAACACTATTATTGGAATGCTTTTAGAAAATTGTACTTCAGCTGTTTGATAACACACACTCCTATTTCATTGTTATTTTAGTATTTATTCATGTATTTATTACAATATTTATAGTTATATAATTACAATTTTAACTTTGCAATGGGTTTTTGTAATTAATTTTACCCACATATTATTCATCTATACAATATACTACAATTCCTATCTAGCCAGTATTCATGACATCACCCTACAATATGCACTGCCTTGTCTGTGATTGGTTATCCTTTTGTATTTAACAGCACCATCAGTGGTAGACACAATCACTCTGATGAAGTCAATTTATATTTGAATGTAGACGAAAGCACTCAATTTTTATTTTATTTTATTGTATTTGTTCTATTAAACAGTTGGTAGCAGTGCTGGTTTGGTCCTTTTTCTGTTTTGTTTTATTTTTAAATTTGATTCTATCAAAAGGCTTAGGCTCTGCCCATTGGAATTTACAGTGCAAACGTCCTGAGCTCCATTGGAGTGAATGAGTTAAGAAAGGAACTCAATATGACCAGAATGAATGATATTTCATCATTGTTTATACACAGTAGTTAAGGCAGATACTGAGGTAGCAGGGATGTGAAATTTACATAACTTGTCCCACCTTATGGTTAAGGCTACAATATAATTTCTAAACCCACGAACAGACTTCTTTCAGTGTGATATTATCTGGAATTGAGATTCCAATTCTCTAACCTCCAAACAAAGTACAGCTACTTCCAATGCTGCCTGGAGTGCCTGCTACTGCAAACTCTCTAGTTAACTTGCAGGTTTCCATGAATCTACATGAAATAGGCTTGCAATATAAATATGTGCTCCCCTTTCCACACATTATTTCATGGTGAAACACACACACACACACACACACACACACACACACACCTGAACAGATAGATTTTGTCACTCATAAAATCTATTAGTCATTGTTGACAAATGTGTAGCACTCCCCAAACCCTATGTGCCAAAAAATTGTATTGCTTTTATTAACACAAATTCACCACAACCCCTGTCTTTATGATGCCTTTCTCTATTTTTCCACAAGTATAAGAATTTTTTCCTTAGTTTAATGTAGTTGTGAAAACTGTTTAGGCTACTAGTTCATCAGCATTGTTTATAAGTTCTCACTTTTCCCACCTCATCACCCTCCAATACCAGGCCAAGGAAGGGAATAATGGAGTCAGCAGGGTAAATAGGTTTTAATGATCATAGGAAAGAATTTGTAGACAAAGCTCATATAAATAGTTATAGGAATCCTAAAAGCATTCTATTTGTACACATGGAGACCAATTCATTATTGATACCATATAGATATTTTACATTATTATTCCCATTGTGAAGTGTCATACATTTCTTACTGTTGCATTTTTTTCATTGGTTTCTGCTCATTGTATTAGTCTGTCAACATAATTTTGGAGTACTTTCTAACATTTTAAAGGTGTAACTAAGCTTGGAACTTTTAAATCATCTACAAATATAAATGTAAGCACCCAGTACTTATCACTCATTTCCACAGTGGACATAAATGCATTGAATATACATGGACCCAAAAGTGACCCCTCACGTATTCCACAAAATGGATTATAAAAATTTGATTTAACATTACCTATGTGGAATTTAGATATATTCCCATGTAACCGATTTCTTGCCCATCTAATCAAGTAAGAGTTCCAATCATTTTCTTCCGGTTCCTTAATAACAGAAAAATGAAGCATAGAATTGAATGCCTTTGCTATATACAGGTTCATATCACTCATTGGAATATGGTTGTGTCCAGCTGTTATTATAGTTATGTAAAAAGAGGTAATGTTTGTTATACAGTAGCTATCAATATAGTGTCCATGTTGGAAAATGTCAATGGTTTCAAAGGTTTGGTGTTTTTGATGTTTCATGCATACATTTAAATAGTATTCTTTTCAAAGGTTTTACCAATAATACTAATTAAACTTTTCAATTGGGAATTGTTAGATACATTAAATCTGCCCTCTCTTATGTAGCAGAATTACATGTGCACATTTCCAGTGCTTTGGTGGGACACTTTACATCAATAATTTTTTATCAGTTGGTATTTCATCTAAAAGTTTATTACAGCCCACATTAAATTTCCTAAAAAACTAATAGCTATATTTTTGGTATCAGTTCATAACTTGATCCCAACACTTCACACAAAGTTGTCTCTTCCCTTATGCATGTGTTCTCTGATGTGTTTGAATAAAATATTTCTTCTTATCATTTGTAAACCTTGCCAACTATTTTTACTTATTTATTTATTTTATTTATTTTAAATGTATTGACCGTGAAAGTCCGGCTGGATATATGTCCATTTTCAGCAGAGGCCCGGGGAGAAAAGCTCCAAATACAAATCAGTTACATCCAAGTACAAACATTATACTACTAACAGTAATAATAATCTTCTTCTTCTTCTTTTGGCTTTTCCCGGTTAGGGGTCGCCACAGCGGATCACCTTGTCTGCTCATGATTGGCAGTGGAGTTTTACGGTGTTGAGTTGCCAGCCCGGCACCCAACCTTCCACAGAAGGCACACACATGCACACACTCACACCTAGGGCCAATTTAGAGTGTCCAATCCACCTGCAGCATGTCTTTGGGATGTGGGAGGAAACCGGAGCACCCAGAGGAAACCCCCGTGACCACAGGGAGGACATGCAGACTCAGCACAGAAGGCACCCCAGCCAAGGATCAAACCAGAGAACCTCTTGCTGTGAGGCGGCAATGCTAACCACTGCACCACCGTGGCCACCCACTAATAGTAATAATAATACGAGGTACAATAGAATCAAATGTACAAAAATACAGGTACAAAGATTGTGGCAGATACATTGTAAAGATGAAGGAAAAAACATAACTTATTGCAACAAAACACGAGGACTGACAGGGCAGTAAAACAGATATGCATATAGTTAGAAAGCATTTGGAAAATAAATCTGTCATGTGCATCGACAGTACGAGTAAATAAAATGGAAGATACCAGGACAGTATTCCATTAGGCTTTCTGTAAGGAGGATTATTCTTAAGTACTAGCAGTATTTAAAGGGAGGTAATAGTTTAGGTGAGGTAGGTAAGTGGGGGCTTCACTAGGGGAGAAGGTAGGGAGAAGTTTGTAATGTTTATCCTATAGGGTTAAGGCAGGTGCATATCCTATGAGATCTGAAAAAGAGTTTCATTAAGTTTTTTAATTTGGCCACAAATGGTTCTTGAGTTAAGTCTGGCGGGAGATTATTCCAGTTTTTGGGGATGTATTTGGAAAACAGAGAGTCACCAGCTGCATTGTTTGATTTAGTAGTATTTAGTAGAACGTCATCTGTAGATCAGAGTTCTCTAGGTTTAGTATAAGGACTTATTAAAGCTCTGAGGGCAGGGACTTTATCAGGGTTATATAGGATTTTAAGAGCAGTAGTGAGTTGGTTATAGAGAAGCAGATATGGGAAATGAAGCCAGTTTTAAGTTTTTTAGGTTTAGACAGTTGTAAGTGTGGAAAACAAATCTGGCAACATGGTTGTAACAACTGGAGAGCTTATTTAGTTCCATTTTTTCCATGTTAGTCAGTATAGAAGAAGCATATAGTTTCATATATTCTGTTTGCAAACCTTATCTCCTCTATATTCTGTTGCACTTTTTATATATTAAAAAGCATTTTGGAGTTTATATTATCCTTCCAAATCTTCCATCTCTTAAACCTTAGCCTTGCAAATGTTAATATTGGGGTTACAGTAGCACTTTTTTATTCAAGAAGTAGCCATTTAAAGCTTCATTCTATATGTGGAGCATTTACATTTCTAGTCATGGGGGGCAATACTACTTATTATTTATTATTTATGTTGCATTGTTCTAGGTCTTCTATGAATTTAATTGTTTATCCATGATCTAATGAAGGAGTTATACAAAAGCAAAATACTTTTGAGTGCTTCCAAAACTCAACAATATAGAATAAGTTCAGATTTATATCTGTTCTACATTTCCACTCCCTTATGTATATTATTAATGCAAATAGAAATACCACCACCTCTGTTCCTCTTTTTACAGCTGTAAAATCCATGAAATTCTTTTTAGTTTTACTAAAGCCTTAGCATAATTAAACCAAATGTCTGTGATCATAAAAATGTAATTGTCTGTACCTTTCATAACTACCTCCACATCATATATCAAATGGCCGCCAGTCTTCAAAGAGCATCCCTCCTTCTGGGTACTGTGTCATACAGACTGGTATGGGAGGAAAGCTTCTCCTTTTCTCAGAGAATTCCAGAAGGAGCTGCAACTCTTTATAATTTAAGGTTCTTCACATCAACTACAGTACATTTGCAAATTCCATAATCCATCCTGAAAGGCATAAAGCATGCTCTTTCCATACTGGCCCAAAAGGTTTATGAAACGATGTAAGAAGATATTAGACCATTACAACTGACCACCGATTTCCTTACAAAGCTGAAACACTTTCTATTCCAGAACACAGTTTAACTACACTTCCTGTACTCTTACTGCTACTTTTTTGAGGCTCACTAGCCCTCATTACTCTCCACATTAAGACAGTGAACCTACTGCAGAGTTACACACCCCAACGTATTACAGCTAGAACACATTTCCTTCTACAACTTCCAACACACACACACACACACACACACACACACACACACACACACACACACACACACACACACACACACACACTCACACTCACACTCACACTCACACTCACACGCACGCATGCACGCACGTGCACACACACACACACACACACACACACACACACACACACACACACAGTCACTCACTCTTACACTCACAGATCCACAAAGCTCAGGGCTTTCTTCTATCATGCACGGACTACTTCAGACAACATTTAGAGGTGTAACAAATTTACTGCCACTCCCCACAGTTTCTCTTCATATTTCTCATTCACCCTAAACTTGTTCAACACAACAGTTCACTCCCCTAAATCTTTCCTCACATAAATTTCAACTTCCCCCTCTCTTCACCACATATGCACTTTTCCTTCTTACCATTACTCTCAGAAAAACTTCGACTGCTATATGCTTTGTGATGTACTTCGTTAGGTAAAATATAATGTGACTTCATTAGTTTTCATAGTTTTGTAGAAGATTTGTCATGTAGTACACATATAGTATTCCTTTACTGCAGTTCATAATGTACTGCAATATTCATCATGCAGCATAAATATGTTTACTAATCTGTGTACTTCTGTAAGACATTTGGCAACATATTACCAACCTTGCATTGATTAGTCCTTCGACTGCTTCTGTACTTTGATTGTATTACTGTTTTCTTAAAGTAAATCACTATGTAAACAACATATTATATTGTCTTGTATCCTTTCTCATCTGGTTGCAAACCCTTGCCTGAGCCTGAAAATAGTCTAATTGAATCAGTGCTATTCTCTGTTCAACAAATGCATGCATGCTTAAATAAATGAAGAAAAATAAATAAAGCAACAGTCTTGTTATGTAGACTTCTAACAATGTAGAGCAGGCCTTTTAATATTAAACTGCTAACAGCCTTCTTTATAACCTGATCAATTCCAATTTGGAATAAAAAGTCCTAATTGTTGTTTTTTTCAGCTTGTGCCCAATAATTGTGTTACCTTGGTGGCTCAGATGATATCTATCTCTAGTGAGATAGCTGCAATTAAACATCCAAGCCATTTAAACCTCTTGTGGTTAGTGGCTCATTAAGAAAAATGTCATGTGCTGTGTTAATTCTGCTTTTCTCTGAAAATGCACTTGTTTTACTTAAGAGTTCATGCTATCAGGAACTCTAGTACATAAGCAAAAGTGGTGCAGAAGTAGAATGCATCACATACAATGTATTATGTCTTTCCTTACCACATGCTATAATCTTTTTAAACTATTGCAATGCTTCAGTTAATTTACTTGGATATGCAGATGGCTACTATAATATTAGTCAATAATGTAAATGTATAAATGATAAAACATGCATATTTTGTTTAGAAAATGAAATAAAAGTTGCAGAAATTGAGGGGAAATTGTATATGCACTTTCCAATGGCCCTGACTGTAAGGCTGAAAGCTACTTCTAGTAACTTATACACATATTTAGGGATTTCCAGTATGTGTTCTATGAAACACATAAACCTGTCCAAGATGAAAGATAATTGTCTTTCATATTCTTTATGTTATTAGTAATTTTTAACATGTGAATAAAATGTTTATCATAAAATGCCAACTACTTGAATAACCTTGTCAGGTGCTCAATACTATTTTAACATCAGTACCTTTTGGAAGAAGATATGACCAGCCTGAAAAAGTGATATAAGAAAGTCAGAGCATAAGCTAAAGAGAGCTGGACATGCCCCATTGTCTCACCTGTTTATTTAACTAATGCATTAGCATTCCACAGCAGCATTAGTAGTGTTAGTTATGTGGTTAAAAATAATTGTTGGAATACAACATACAGCATTATCAGCTTAATAAAAAGTGCATTGCTTTGCCAAAATTGATCAGAAGTGTTAGCGCAACTGAAACTGATTTACATTCTCAAATGGAAAAGTATCACTGGGAAATAATGTTTTGCTCCTGACAAATTTAAGTTACTTTGGCTGAAAACATAAAGAAAAAAACCCAAAAAGGGAAACATTTTCTTATAAATGTTTAACCAATATGTAGAATGAAATAAATTCAGCTTAGAACATGTAAAACAACACTTTTATATACATTCTGTCATGAGTGGAATATGTCCTTAGTTGCAGTTTTGAATCTCATTGAATGTGTGGGATTTATAACTGTTCTTTCTGTAAACCAGAAGTGAGTACTGTGTTTATACTGTTTCCTATGAAGATCTGTATTACTTGAAATTGGAATGAGATTTTTTGTGTGTTCCAGCTTGTTTAGTGTAAAATTAATTTCTAACATATGATGATTACTGAGCCATCCCTGCTTCTGCTCTTTCTTTTCAGTTTGGGACTGCTATATAAATATGGGAAACCTACCAAAAAAAGCTTAAGCAAGAGTCATGTGAACTCATCCCTATACTCAAATAAAATGTCAAAACTGTGGAACTCCATCCCTCTAGCACTAAAAACAGACCAAAATGGAAGTTCCTTCATAATACAATTAAAATGTTACCTGATTTAAAAATGCATCTGTTCCTGCAGTTCTCCAGTTGACTGCCATAATAATAATATATATTGTCTTTAGAACAAATACTGACTGTACTCCTCTCCTCACTTCTTATTTCTAATTGGAATAATTTCCTCCTACTCTCACTCAGCTTTATCTTTCTTATTATTAATATCTTCAGTTTTTTCTGCTTCCATCTCAGAAGTATTTTTTCACAAAAAATTGATTTTACTGCAACGAGGACCTATACTGAGAGTAATGTATTTCCCTAAAGTAAAATCATTATTGCTGGTAAATTGTTTCTTTGTATAAATATCTCCTTCTTGTAAGTATGTGATGTACATGTTAGATGTGGATTCTTGTACTGTATATATAATATCTGATTTGTTTTTACTTTTATGATTGTCTTTATGTTTGCACAATATATAGGGATTTTCTCCGTGGTGTTCTGCTGAAAAGGGATTCATGCTAAACCAGTCAGGCTATCCCAGTTAAAAAAAAGGCAAAATAAATTGTATGGACTTAAGGAACTCTTTCTAAACCTGAAACAGCAAAGTGTCACCCTTCCATAGAGTGTAAGTTAAATCGCTGATACCCTGTCTGCCAGTCAACTGCAGCTCTTGGGTATTTTTCTTAACACAGGCAGAGTTAGACATCAGTCGTTTTTCAGAAAGTCAAAGAAAAAAACATCTAATTAGTTACAGCTATCATTCCCCTGTTCATAAAATGGGTCTTATTTATTTCCTTTGCAATTACTTTACTCACCCTGTAACAAAGTATTAATGTAACTGACATTTATAATGATCATCAATGAATGAAAATAACTATCATTTTGCACTTCTGTGGATTATTTTTACTGTATTTCATAAGAATCCTATATTAATTGTTATATTTCTTGGAACTATTTCCACTGTTGCTGTAGTACTTAATTACATCATGTCTGCTAGTTTTACAGGACAGTAGTATCTAGATTGTGTGGTTTCCCTGCACATGAGTTCTAAAACCAGCATTTTTGCATTAAAAGGGTGTTCTGATTTCACTTTTGTGGCAGAAGTGTGCTATATCAACCATATCTGATTTGGGTGCTGCTAACTGAAAGCTTACAGTGTGTTTTCCTAATTGGTCTGTAGGCCTTGCTGTTGTAAAACATGTTTTTCTGATTCTATATAAGGCTAGTGTTTGCCTGGATTTGTGCTCAGTTACTCAGAGTAGCTCTTGGTTGGGCTACTTTGTCTGAGAGTTACAAAGAATCTGTTACATCAGCTATAGAGAATTTGCGGCATCTAAAGCCATGTGCTGCAAAAATATTGAAAATAAGTATCATTTGTACTTCTGCTGGTTATTTTTACTGTACTTCATAAGAATACTGTATTAATTGTTACATTTTCACACTTTGGTAGAGTTTCAAAGCTGAACTGTTTCCACTGTTGCTGTACTACTTGATTACATTGTGTCTACTAGTTTTACGGGTCAGTAGAATTTAGGTTGTGTGATTTTTCCTACACTTTAGTACTAAAACCAGCATTTTTACATTAAGAAAGTTTTCTGGTTGCACTTTTGAAGCAGAAGTATCCTGTAGCAAGTCTAACTGAGTTGGGGCTGCTGTCTGAAAGCTTATTGTGTGCATGCCTGATTGGTCTGTATACCTTGCCATTGTAAAATATCTTTCTCTGATTCTATATAAGCCCAGTGTTTGCACTAGGCTCTAATCTGCTCAGCAGCAATTAGCAGTGCCTTGTATAAATGCCCACACTATCAAGTTAAAATTTCCATTAAAGTAACTATCTCTGCAACCTTCCCCAGTCCCTCTGCAACTTTAGGAGGATCTGAGTTGTACACACAGCAGCACTGTTTTGTTGGATAGCTGCAGTTCACATGTAGTATATCACTCATTCTCCATCCATGTGCTCATCCCAGTCCAGTTAAATCTCCCCACTCTTCTCCCTGGTTAAGCCCATACTAAAAAAGCTGAAACCATGGATAGGCTCTTTGCTGCTATCTCTGTGCCAGCCTGGTGGTCATGGGCATCCTGAGGCAATGTAGCCACTGTTTCATGTATACTGACAACCACTTAATCCTGAAACAAACAAACACAATATGTGACAGATGTAATTAAACTATAAAAATTGAGACACTACTCTCACATAATGGCAAATCAAATGACAAACAGGTTGTCAGCACACACAGATCATTTCCCTCACTAAATAAGGTCTTGACACATAAACCCGCATATGCAGTGGTACTCTCAAGTAACTTACCAAAACCTAAGAGGCCTCCTATACTTTGCCATCAGAAAACACATGCAAACAAAACCAAGTCAACACCAACCACTACACAGAAAAATGCACATCACAGTGTCTCCACATGCAAACCTCTAAGGCGAAACACCACACATTCCAACATCTTGGTCATAAGGACTCCACTGTGGGACACATGGACGTCCCTCTCACCAGGTTGGATAAAGAGATGGTTACAGTCATTTGTCTGCCAGGGGCCAGGATTCACCAGATCATGCAGGCACTCATTCACTCAACCACATGTACCAGTGTGACTCAGTCACAGTCCATGTGGGTGTGAATGACCTGTGATGTACCTCCCTGGGCTATATGATGCTAGAGAGACATAATAGACCTGTCTGAATATGTGTCACAGGCTGGTATGAGTATTGCACTGAGCAGCACTCTACCCTCACCAAGAACGATACCACAATACAAACAGAAAATGATTGACTTCAATAATTGACTTAACTACTGGTGTCATACCAAGGGGATACAGCATTTATCAACCTGGGATGACATGATTAACATCCAAACTGCGTTGCCAGAGATGGTCTACACCTGTCACCACTAAGCTTTCAAATACTGGGCAAGGCATTAGCCACTCCCATAGTGCTGTTTTAGGCAGTGCCAAACCAAAAAACCTACCAATGTAACAAATTCTCCCAATGCCAAGCTAAAGGTACTACTGCTCAGTGCTAGGAGTCTTAACAAGAAACTGCACTCCTTGGAAGCTCTCTTCACTCTGGAGAATGCTGACATCTGTACAGTTACAGAAACGTGGTTAAAGGTTGTGGAAAGCAGCCCAACAGTGTAAGGCTGCAGTGCTTATCACACATTCAGACCACCCTCTGAAAAGGAAAAATGAAAGAAGGTGTTTCCATTTACATAAAAAAAAATAATCAAACCTCTAGATTGGTCATGCAGGATGGCTCCCTTGAATTACTCTGTCCAGCTGACCATAAGAAAAATCCCCCACTATGTCATTGCTAGCTACAGGTTCCCAACCATAACAACCACTCAGCATACCTGAAGTTACTAGAATCACTTATCATTCATCCCAACACACCTTCTCATGGGCGGTTTTAACTACCCCTCCATAAACTGGAAAACATACATGACCACTAACATGCATGCTCAGAAATTCCTGTACTTTGTCAGTGCAAATGCTCTGGAACAGCTGGTCTGCCCTCACATTAGGGGTTCGATTATCCCTTACATAGTACTCACAAACATGGGGAGCATTGCACCCTACCCTCAGTGTAATGTCTTCAAGAGTAAGATCAGATCATAAATCTTTTTCCTTTGAAAAAGATGTAACTGATAAACCCCCATAAAACCCTATTTTTTTTTCCAAGGCAAATTACCTTCTATTAAGTGATAGCATAGGTAATTTTAAAGTCCCCCCTAACCCCAAAAATGCCGAGGCCTATGCTAAAGTATACACAAATGCCCTGAACAACTACTTAAACAATTGCATAGAAACAGTAGTTCCTGATGAAACTAAACCCAGGTTTAGCTGGAAAAACAAGCCACCCTGGTGGACCCCTGACATAAATATATTATACAACAGAAGGAAGAAATTCCTATCTAGAAGTAAGTGGGAGGGTGTACAACACAGAAAAAAATTCCTCATTAGTCTTAACAGAAAAATCAGGGAACTAATCAGTCTTCAAACACTAAATATTAGACTAAAATAGCCTCCAAAGCAAAAGATAACCACAAAGCATTTTAGCTATATCCAAAATCTTAAGGGAAACACTCAAAAATATGTTGGGCTGGCAATAGATGGCACTACCTCTACTCAGCCAGAAGAAATAGCAAATCTGCTGGCCTATAAATTCAACTCAAATTTCACCCCTCATCTCCTCTGATCACTACTCATGAAATATTCTCTACCATTTCTTTGCTTGTTATCACAAAAGAATAGGTTGTCACTATGCTTTCTAAAGCTAGAAACATGGCATCAAATGGCCTTGATGGAATACCAGAGTGCCTATTAAATACCTTGAAACATGACCTGGCAAACCCACTCAGATCTCTATTTAACCACAATCGTCAGACTGGCTTTGTCCCAGTAGAGTGGAATACAGCAACAGTCATCCCTCTGCACAAGGGGGGGAACCATCAACTGACTGATAAGGTTGACGTCTCTTCTGCAAGGCTCTGGAAAGGATAATCATGGATCTGATTAACAATGATATAAGACATGTCCAGACTTTAGACCCAACCCAGTTTGGCTTTGCCATTGGCAGGGTCCTGCCTATTGAATCTGGTGGACTTCTTTGAGAAGGTCACCAAAGCCATGGATAAGGGTAAAACAGTATATGCCATCTACCTCAACCTGGCCAAGGCATTTGACACACATACCTTACATATTATAGATAAACTTTCAAAACTGGAATTTACTTAGATCAATTAACTGATTATTTAGTTTCAAATTGGGATTCCTATGAAAGGGTTGAAAAACCATCATATATTGCAACAGATCTAATGATTGAAATAAATTTTGTAAAGATATCACATATGTTTTAATGTGTTCCATAATCCCATACTCTTTCAAAATATTTTTTTCCCAAAAAGGGTATTGCTTTAGGATTTATATTCCGATCTAGAATATGCTTGTAATTCAAGACCACCCAATTTGGTATCCATTTCATACTAGTTACATTGTAATTAGCAATTCTTAAAATCCTATTGGAGTTCACAATTAGATAGTATACTTCAAAATTCGGTAACTCAAGTCCTCCTCTGTTTTTTTGGGGTCATTAATTTATCATACAATATTCTAGTTTTTTTTTGGCTCCCAGATAAATTTAGCTAATTCTTTATGAATTTGTTTAAAAAATGTCTTCGAAATTGATACTTGAGCAGACCTAAAAATATACAGTAATCGTGGTAATATATTCATTTCACAATTGACACTTTTGCTAATAATCGTAGATTTTTCCATCTGCCACAGTCAGATACTATTTGTTCCCAAACTAGTTTAATATTATTACTATAGAAATCTTTATTACCCGTAGAGAAACCAATACCCAAATATTTGATATTTTCTTTAGATTTTACCTTCCCCACCAAGGGCAATAACGAAAAAGGTTTAGGAGTTCTTAACGGGAAAATACTAGTTTTTTTCAAGTGTGATCGATGTATTTAATAACCTTAATTTATCAGCTTCTCAAATTAGACAGGAATTGAATCTACCCAAGAATTATATTGTTATAATGAGACAAATCAGAGAACTTTCTTTAGGTTATTTTGAAAACTTTAAACCTGAAGATGGGATTGTGGGTAAATGCTCTGATCTGTGGCAAGCTCTCCAACAAGAGGTCAAATTTATAACAACAACAAATAAATTAATTAAAGACTTGAAATTTCAAGATAAAATTCTGTTATCAGGGTATTGGGGAAATAAAATGACAGTAACAGATAATAATCATATGTTAAAAGCGATTGATTTGACCATAAAATCGGTTTCTTTCCAAAAATTGATGTATACGCAGTTGATGATCTGGAATAATGCATATTATACACGTTTGAGTTTACATAAATTTAATCCTAGAAAATCTCCAATTTGTCCATATTGCATAAATCAAACAGCTGATCTTCTTCATATGTTCTGGAGCTGCAAATGTATATATAAACTTTGGGACTCTCTTAGAATACAACTTCAGAAGATGGGTTACCAAAGTACAACGTTATCATGGGAATTTACGATTTTACATATTCCTCCAAAAGAACTCTCTAGATCTCAAACTATTATATGTATAAATATCTTTTTGTTGATGGAGCTTTATATAGCTACAAATTGGTTAGAACCAGATAAGACATCATGGGATAATTTTAAAGTTGTGGCGATAAGGCATATATTAGCACATAAATTACTCTTGAAGCAAAATAACAAAAATATTAATAACCCAAAAATCTGGGAACAGGTTTTTAATATTATACTAGCATACTACTGTTATCGTGAATGTATTAAGTATTGGTTATATATTTGGAAGTAATATTGTATTTGAACTGTGTATTATCTGTATTGACTCAAATTATTTCTATGGTCTTTCTTTTTCTTGGAATAATGTCAATTTTCATATGGAAGCATTTTATGTAGATATTGTATATATTTTTGATGGTAGTAGTAGTGACCTATGTGTTTAATTTCTATTGTGTATGGAAAATATTTAACAATAAAAATTTATTATTGAAAAAAAAAACTGGGCATAAACCTCTACATCACCAGATAGATAACAAGATGACTCATAGATAGAACACATGTTGTTAGAATGGGGGAATCCACATCCAGCAAGAGGCCGGTCACCAGTGGAGTACCACAGGGCTCAGTACTGGATCCCCTCCTGTTTGGAATATACTTCTCAGATGTCAAGGTAAATGTAATGGCCTTTGACTGACCAAGTTTGCTGTTCACTGTAAGTTGGGGAATCACTGACTCCCCAAATTATGCCGGCATCCTACAGAACGGTCTGATGCAGACTAGTGATTGATGTCAGAGCCATGGCCTCAAACTTAATGTGAGAAGCGCATAATAATATCCTTTGGAAAATCAAGTACCTCTGCAAATTTCAGCATTGATAGCACCCAACTTAGAGTGGACCCAGTGGTGGAAATCCTTCTATGTGGTTCAGCTTATAAGTAAGAGCATGGCATCCAGATACAAGGATGTCATAGTACCACTGTACTCAGCCCTCATCAGACCAGTAATCAAGTACAATGCACCCTTTGACATGTACCTCTCCAGGCACCTGCAACAGTTGGAGTGTC
The DNA here is from genome assembly GCF_019279795.1 of Protopterus annectens. NCBI lineage: Eukaryota > Metazoa > Chordata > Ceratodontiformes > Protopteridae > Protopterus > Protopterus annectens. The sequence continues at coordinate 1,096,790,025 of NC_056733.1, forward strand.
CTCAGAGGTTTTGTACAAAAATACAGGGTATAACCAACATGTAATATGTGGACAGAGTAAAAGCCCTACCACCATATTCAGTTTCCTAATGATTACCGAGGGGTGATCTGTGCCTGACCTACAAGGCAATCTCTGATTCAGCCCCAATGGAAATATTGCATATTAGCAAAAGTAACTGCACAAGGGTTACCCACTCCAAAGATGTAAACCTGATCTCTGACATGAATAGATCATGCTGGTGAGATAGATAGGTGTCCCAGAGATTGCACCTCCTCTGGAATAGTCTTCCTACTCACATGAAGCAAAATCCTTTCCTGACCATCTTCAAGTGCAATCTGAACCAATGGATGGGAAATTGTAAATCCAGTCCTGGGGTGGTGCCCATGTCCCTTACGGAGAAAGGCAGTCTGTAAAAATTGTCAAAACCTCGCTTGGTGACCCTTGTTATCTTTACCCTAGGGATAGAAAATTGGGTAGAATGTGGGTAAAACTGTTTAGGCTTGTAAGGGTTCTTGAGCATTAACCTAATAAATCTCCCATGACCCTATGAGGTGGTAGGAAAGTGAAGTAATTATTTTGGACTTTGGTTCATTCAGCATTGATAACATTTCTGCTGGATTTTGGTAACTTCAGCATCGATTATATGCAGTAGACTCAGTAAATTGTAACTTTCTGTTAAAAATGATTTGTCGTTAATAAACTGCATTACTTTTTGCAAGCATTATGGTTAGATAAGTTCTCTCTTACCAAATTCTTAGTATCATGCAATGCTCCAATTCCTGGAACCATACTATGAGTTCAAATTCCTCTTCTTTGGTCTATTCTTGGCATTGCTATAAAAGTTATTTCAAAAAATTGGAAGAACAATGCTATACCCTCAGTTAGAGAATGTATAAATATTGCTAGAGTGGTTTGCAAAAATAAAATTCATGGCATGATGAACAACAAAACTACTTCATTTGTAATTGCTGGATAAAAATAAGTAGTCTCCTAGAAAAGTATTGATTAACTGGTTATTATTAATATATTTAGGATTATATGACTTGTTATAGACTTTTGTAAATCGTTATACTGTTTATTATTTATGTTACTGTATTGATTTTGTGCATTAAAATCTAATAAAAATTGTTTAAAAATAAATAAAATACATTAGTGTTAAACTGTTAGTCACATTCCGGAACTATTCAAATAGAACATATAAACACTTGCCCAATTAGTTTTTCTCATGTCAAGGATCATCATCTTCAACTAAGTATCTAGTTGTAGCGTGCTGCATGACCTGATCAGCTGTTGAGAAGAACATCCTGAAACTACATATAGTCCCTAAAAATTTACCCATTATTGAACCTTATAATTATCACTTCCCATGGCACTAATTAGTCTTTTACCAAAGATGATTTTTTTCTGGGAAAATTCTCTGTGATGATTGTCTTTCTTACACTACATAAGTTGGATGGAACATATTATTCAATATTTGACCAATGTTGGAGATTTACAGATCCCACCCAGGCACTTTTCAACATATGTGTTTGAATGTCCATCACTGAGCACCTTTTGGGATTCTCTAAGGTGTGTTTGCCAGGCTGTCTAGAAGTTATCCTTTGTATTATTAAAATAAAATGTCAATTTTCAGTTTTTATTGCTTAGCTGGAAAGAAGCCGCGGTGGTACAGCAGTAGCTTTGTTGCCTCACAGCAAGAGGTTCTCCTGTTCAATTCTCAGCTGGAGTGCCTTCTGTGTGGAGTCTGCATGTCCTCCCCGCTGTCGAATGGCCTCCGAAAGACATCCGTGAATGGGCGTGCCTTTGCTGAAAGTTGGGCATCGGGCTGGCAACTTGGCACCATAAAAAATCTACTGCCAATCATTAGCGGACCGGAGTTCCACTGTGGCGACCCCTAACTGGGAAAAGCCGAAAAGACAAACAAACAAATTGTTTAGCTGGAAACCTTCACTAAAGTGCCTTTGTCAGAGTGGGCCTTGAAAAATCTTGCCAAGGTGAAGCCTTTGGCTACCTCATACCTTACCATAAATATGAGAGTGCGTGTGTACCTAGCCTAACTCATGAAACTTGCATTTGTAAATATTAAATAAAAGCAGCCTTTGCAGGCTGTTGATAAAACCCACAAACAATATTCATGAGTTGTCTGCACTGTTTTGGAGAAGTAGCCATCACTTTCTACTTGACGACTGATATGAGAATCTGCTCTCTGAACACACGCTACAAACAAAAAAGCTCACACCCTGTAAGTTGTAAAACTAAATTTTGGTTCACAGCTATATGGAGACTTGTCTGCTGACTGCCTTTTAAGATTCAAATGAACTTACTTTAGAATCAAGATCATTAGTTTTAATTTTATTTTGTATCAACAAAGTTTTATACCACAACTAATTTCTTAAATTTAGAAGAACTTTTGTATCAGTCAATATAAAAGTTGAGTAAGACAATATATAAATGCATTAAAAAATATATAGCTGAAACGCCTGATGTCCTTAAAGGGTAATGTGAATATATTTCATGTGCCTCTAATAGAAGTTGTTTAAAAATCACACAATGGAAACTCTAGCTTGGCTTGATTTTTCTTTTAGTTTTTACTGATTGGTTTGTCTGTGTAACTTTATTACTGATTGTTTTAGTTTGTTAGTTGAGATATTTTGCAGACATCCTAATGGTTATGGACATCAGCTGGGTAGACAACCCTGTGTTTGGAAAGGCTAGCAGAGCAGTCTTTTTACTTTTTCCAAATCTTTTGGGTTTCTAATATGGGAATGGATCCCATTCCTAAGTCAAAGTACAATTAAAGTTCATGGAATTGGTATTGTTTCAATCTTTGATGTCAGCCAGAAGTGTCTTTGCAGCACCTGCAATGTACCCAGTAATGACTCCTTCTGCAATTCGTACAGGGTTACATAGATTGGTAACATACAGTCTTTTTTAATTTCTCTAAGACTTTTGGGTTTCTAATACCATGATGGGAATGGACCCCATTCCTAAGTCAAAATATGATTAAAGCTCATGAAATTAGTATTGTTTCAGTCTTTGATGTCAGCCAAAAGTGCTCTTCAGAGCACTCGCAATGTGCCCAGTAATGACTCCCTCTGCAATTTGTATGGAGTTACATGGATTGGTAACATATCTAAAGATGATTGTAGATTCTTTTTTATAAGACCCATTGCTCCTACTACTATTGGAACTGCCTGGGTATGTTTCTTCCACATTACTCTCATTTCTGCCTGCAGATCCTGATATTTTATGACTTTATGTCTCTGTACACAAGACACTTTACTCACTGGGTGTGGTGATTTCAGTGATCAATGCTACTCTTGTCTTCTATTATTGGACCACTATATCCAGTTTTCTACCATCTATCTTTTGAACTGTTGGTAATGGGTGGTCCCATGTGATATAAACTTCATCATTTTCTATGATGCTTTGTGGCTCATGTTTCCAGTGTTTTTCATCCACTTCAGTACCATAATGTTTGCACAATCCCCAGTGCAACAATCTTGCCATGTTATTATGCCTTTCAGTATATAGTCCTTATGCCATTAGTATGTCGCAACCTGCAACAAGGTGTGCAACTGTTTCCAATTTAATTTTACAAAACCTATATGTCTGTTTCTTCCACATATTCAATGGACTTTGTAAAGCAATGTGTACGTAACCCACTATCTTGGGCCGCCAATATTAACCTTTCATCTTTTGGTTTGAATTCTCCTCTCCTTAACCCTTCCTGCATTTGTTCCTGATCACCATGAGGTTCTTCCAGAAGTTTTCTATACTTGCAACTATATTTATGCTTTTTCCACATTGCTAGCCTTCTCAGCTGGTCCTTCACCTTATATTCTTTCTTTTGTTTTTTTGGCAAATTCAGTTGCTGCCTGATTTTTATCCACTTCTGGTTTGATTTCCATTCCTGATTGACACCAATATGCTTCTGCTAAATTAAGCAGAGAAGTCATCTTAGATTTATTCTCCACATGTTTCAAAACTTTCACTACATTTGGGTCTTGTGAGGTCAGCAGATATGTGCGGAATCCCACGAGTGCAGATCTATACATATAATCAATTTCAAGGAGGCCCATCCCTCCTTCAGAATGAGGAATATATAATCTTGGTATGCACTGATTTTTTATAAATCATTTGGTGAGCATGAAGCATCCTTCTTGTTTTCCTATGTAATCTATCCAACACATTTTGGGGCCAGTCAATCACTCCAAAACTGTTAGAACAGAAAGAGCAAATTGGTTTATAGCTTGAATTTTGTTCCTAGATATCAGTGCTGTTTTTAGGATTAATTTAAGTCTTCTGAAATATTTCTTAATAAGTTTTATTCGCATTTGTTTGTGTTTTATTGTTGATCCTTCAAATTCTTAAGTATTTATACACTGCCTCTTGCTCAAGTTCTTTTATATCACATTCTTGTCCCAAACTGATGTTTACCTGACATTGCAGTTTTCCTGCTTTAAAGGTTGCTTTTGCACATTTATCAAGACCAAATGACATCCTTATATCATCTGAAAAAGTTTTGACAACTTGCAGTTGTGCTTTCAGTTTCTCATCTGATGAGCTATACAGTTTTAAATTATCGACAAAGAGAAGATGAGAAGTCTTTACACTTTGTTGTTTTCTAGGAGCCAAACTGTAGCCATGGCCTAAGCTGTTAAGTAGACTGCTTAATGGATTAAGGGCAAGGCAGAATAGCAGCAGTGACAGAAAGTCTCCCTGGAATACCCCCCTTGGAATTTTTATCCCTGGATAATAATTTGTACTTTATCATGGCTTAATTGCAAAGTGGTCTGTAACTGTTTCATGGTCACTGTAATGTCAATCAGTGTAGGCTGTATCTTACACATTTTTAAGTACTCTTTTATCCATGAATGTGAGATACTATCAAATGCTTTTTTTGTAGTCAATCCATGCCATACTTAGACTCTTCTCCTTTTTACAGTTCTCCACTATGACTTTATTTAACAACAAATGATCCTTTGTTCCATATGACTTTCTTTTATTGCCCTTTTGTTCTACTGCCATAATTGAGTTTTCTTCTAAATGACTATAAATTCTGTCAGCATCAATTCCTATGTATAGTTTATATGTCATCAGAAGGCAAGTTATTGGTCTATAATTTTTAGGGTAGCTTTCAGGTTCACTCTTAAATAGGAGCATTGTTTTCCCTGTTGTTAACCAGGCTGGTGTCTTTTCGGGGTGTGCATATAAAATAATTCTCACTCATGGCTAAATCTTAGTGCAAAGATGTTAATACTTTCAGCCAAAAATTAAATACTGCATCTGGGCCTGGAGTTTTCCAATTAGAGAGTTTTCTTATCTTTGTTTCAATCTCTCTGGCTGTTACTTCATCCCATTTCATATCCTGTACTTTTAAACCTCTTATTCTTTCTTTAACTTCTATCCATTTAGCATCTTTGTTATGTTCCACAGGATCTTCAAAGATACTTCTCCAAAATGTATCTATTTCTTCTTTTTTTGGCAGTCTTTCAATTCCTTTTACCTTATTTCCCAATTCTCTATAAAACTTTTTGGATCATCAATAAATTGCTTATTTTGTACTTTTCCTTTTTTATTTATTTTCATATCTTCTAAGTCTTTCTGCCTGTACTGAAATTTTTAGTTTATTATTTTCAATATTGCATGATAGATCCTGGTCTGTTCTAATACTGCGCATTGCTTTTATCACATCTATTTTTCTTAGTATTTTTGTTGATCTATTCCTTCTACTATCTTCTAACAGTGACACTTCTTGTCTTAATTGCTTTATAGTTTTATCTATTTGATACTTCCATGATGGTATTCAATTTCTCCCCTTTCTCTCCCTCACTACCCTGTGTTCTTGTGGTAGAACTTTATCAGTTATTAATTTAGCAGCACAGTAATATATCCTGTTTACTTCTGTTGTGTCACATGGGTCTCTATGAACAGTCTTAATCACTGTGTTCATTTGTTTTATCAAACTTCTGACATTTTGGGTTTTATTAACCTTCTGCAGTCTATTTCTTTCATTGATCTTGATATATCTGTCTATATCTATTAAATCCAGCAACTCTTCTCTTAGCTCATTTTCTTCCAAACTAAGGGCACATCTCTTGTTTTCCAGTTCTTGCAGGCATTTTATAAAAGATGCTATAGCATCTTCCTGTGACACATTCTCTTCAACTTCATCCCATGCCATCCATCGCTCTATCATATGGGAACTCACTGGCCTATCACTCCTCAACTTTGACTGCATCAGAGTTTCCACAGTTTCCTGTTCCTTCCCTTGCTGTCTAGCTTCAAGTGAATGTTTAAACCAGTTTCCTATGGAAGGCTCCAAATTATCTTCATATGGCACCAGATCAATTGCTTCCTGTTTCACTGATTTCCCCTTAATGTGGACATCCATTACTCTATCCTGCTGTGGTGCTTTCTGAATTAGATTTTCTACACTGAATCCTTCACTTTCCAGGTATTCTATGACCTCGGTTTCTATTTTGTTAACTTCTCCATTACTAATCTCCTTTTCTACTTTTCCTCTTTGCCTTCTTATTTTTTTGTTTTTTTAAAGTTGTCCATGTCTTATTACTTTGCCTGTATTTCTCTTCAGATATCTTTGGTGCTGCTCTTTTTGTATTGGTTAGTTTTGCTTTCTCATTTGCATAAGTATTACACCATATTAAATCTCTTTTTCTTTCCTATGTACAAATGTCTTCTTCAGATGTTTCCTGATCTTCCTGTTTCTCCCTACTTTGGGGACTCACTCCATCCTGCTGAGATGTAACATGTGCTAGGCCTTCTACACCAAATCCTTCATTTTGCAGGCACTCCATAACGTCACCTTCTATTTTTTTAACTTCTGCTTTACTAATCTTCTTTTCTATGTTCCTTCTTTGTAATGTTATTTTTTTATTGTGAAATGTTCCATACCTGGATGCTTTTGCCTTTATTTGTCTTTGAATATCTTTGAGGCTGCCTTCTTCACATGATTAATTTGGCTTTCTCCTTTGCATAAATATTGCACCATATCAAACCTCTCTTTCTTTCCCATGTCCATATTTCTTTTTTTATGCTTTTCAAATATCTCTTGGTTTTGTTGTTTATATTTTTGCACTTCCTCAGATGCTTCTTTTTCCAAACAGGTCAAGGTTTCCTGATCTATATACTGTTTTTTTCACAAATATGTTGTATCAATGAACACAAATTTTAATTTGAAGCTTGTGAGAGTTTTTCTTGTGGAAGTATTTTTCTTTCCTCTAATTTCTCCCTTAATCATTTTGTATATCTTGTGTTTGGAAATTCTGGGCTTTTTGCATAATAGTAACAATACATAATCTCTTCCTTATCCTCTGTAGTCCTCTTTATGGCTCTTTTTTGGCCTATCAGTTTTTGTGTTTTTTTTTTATTGACTGCTACTTCCTTCTACAACAGGGGGGGCATCCTTCTCTTGGGCCTGGCCTGCCCTCATTGTAGGAGTGTTTCCATATTTTGAGGATTCTACACTGTCATCTTTTCCAGTCCTGGCACCAGTGCACCTACCAGGATTGGGCACTTTTTTATCCTGGGTTTTATGCATCCAGCTATCTTTTTTTGTTGTTTTTAACCTACTTCTGTCCATGATATATGTTATATAAATGCAGTCTATATATCAATGTTGCCTTGGTGAGATTTGATAAAAACAGGGTCCACCTGTGAAGGTACTCACCAAGACTTGAGGATGAATTGAATTTCAGCACTACTACTACTACTCTCCTTTGCTTGCTGACTTTTCAGCTCTCCAGACCTCATTTAAGCTGTGCTGATGAAGCCTAAGAAGGATGAAAAGTGGGTATCCACAGTTAGTGGGTTTCAGCATGAGTACTCCAACTACAACATAGGTAGCACATTTAATATCCTGAAAGGTGTATTTGCATATATCTTGTGCTTCTAATATAAAAGGTTTAAGCAATCAAACAGCTGAAATTCCAGCTTGGCCAGATTTTTCCTTTAGTTTTCACTGATTGGTTTGTCTCTACACTCATTGTTTTAGTTTATGTTTTAAAATAGACTGGAAGTAAAAATGGAGAAGAATTTTATATTTTTAAATAGTTATATTGATATCTGTTATTGAAATGTCTTTGTAATGACCTTATAAAGACATTTCATTAACATATGTCTTTATTATGACGTTGTATACCTGATGCAGTAACCTTATTTTGCCTACCCATCTGTAAAAAACGTTATAATGGTTATGTATTTGAGTTATGGTTCTGTGTTTGTTATTTATTGTTTATATGGTCCTTGATTGTGAAGAATTTTGTAGTAAAATATATGTTCAAAAATAATTTGGCACTTGGTGTAGTGGCATATTTCAATAAATGCTTTTGTAACAATCAGATGAGTTTCCTCTGTCCAGTCCAAAATATGCAAGTTATTTTCTAGTCAGCTTCAGTAGTTAGTGATGTCTGATGAAATAATTAAGGAAGGTGGCATAGACTCTGGCGAAAGTTATATAACAATCTAAAGTGGTTTCATTACAGTTGTGCATCGCTTACTGTGATGTTTGAAGATAAGGTTACATTAGAGTTCCATCCTCCTTGTGACGGAAATAATTTGGAGCTGCAGTTTTTGCTTTAAACACTGCGCGTCGCTCTTTGCCAGTGTGGTGAAATGTTTCTCTTATTTCCCAAACTAATATTAAACAAACCGTCATACACAAGGAGGAGTGTGAAAGGACTGGAGACAGTCTCAGTGAAAAGCAGATAAACTGCGGTCGTTTGTCTTTCCTCCCTTTCAGTCTGAGACCTTTTTACACAACCTAAACGGTCCAAGAACCTTCGTGCAGTGATGGGCACCACGACCAAGCCTGGGTGGCAGTGTGTCAAGCAGCAATTGTTTTTATTTTTATTTTATTCGCTTCAGTGCTTAACCTCAGGCACCATACGATATTCTGTCCCGGAGGAGCTGGATCGTGGATCTTTAGTTGGAAATGTTGCAAATGATTTGGGGATACCTCTCAAGGATGTGGCAGCCCGGCGGTTGAGAATTACCTCAACAACAAAGACTCGGTTTTTAAATATTAATTTACAGACCGGAGATTTGTACCTTACAGAGAGAATAGACAGGGAGGAACTGTGTGACAAAACGCCTTCGTGTATCCTGACATTTGAGGCTGTTGTTGAAAATCCGTTTCGAGTATTTGCTGGAGAAGTTGAAATTCAGGATATTAATGACAACCCCCCGGTGTTTGTACCCGACGAGATAATATTAAGTATCAGTGAGCTGACATCTCCAGGTGCTCGCTTTAGGCTGGGCCAGGCGGAGGACCGTGATATTGGTGCAAACTCACTTCTTGACTATCAGCTTAACCCTTCTGACTACTTCTACTTGAACGTGGTGGACAGGGAAAGAGGCAAAGATGTGGAGCTCGTCCTGAATAATACTTTGGATCACGAAACACACAGCAATCATGTTCTTATCCTTACAGCAAAAGACAATGGGATCCCTAGGAGGTCTGGTACCGCACAGATACACATCAGCGTTGTGGACGTGAATGACAACACACCTGAATTCAGTCAAGCAGTTTATAGGACCAGCCTAAGAGAAGGGTCACCAAAAGATACCTTAATAGCTAAAGTAAGTGCAACAGATAGGGATAGAGGACCAAATGGAGAAGTACGATACAGTTTCAAAAAACGAACTGAAACAGCACGTTCGTTGTTTAAACTGGACCCAGTTAGTGGAGAAATAATCCTGGAGGGGACTTTAGACTATGAAGAAGTGAAACGGTATGAACTAACAGTAGAGGCTAAAGATGGAGGTGGACTGACTGCTGACACCGATGTACTTGTTGAAATCCTTGATGATAATGATAACGCACCTCAGATAACCATTTCAACCGTCTCCAATGAAATGTCGGAAGACGCCGTTGCCGGCTCTGTTATTGCATTTATAAATATTGTTGACTTGGATTCCAGTAACAATGGAGAAACTAACTGCTACCTGCAAGAACATGTTCCATTTAAGCTGCAACCTTTATACAGGAACTACTACACACTAGAGTTAAATGGATCCCTCGACAGAGAAAAGGTTCCCGAATACAATCTTACAATCACCGCTATTGATAAGGGCTCACCACCTCTTTCAGCCATAAAGACCCTCTACCTTAAGATTGTCGATATAAATGACAACCCTCCTCAGTTTTCTAAAGCCACATACAATGTGTATGTCAGGGAGAACAATCCTCCGGGATATGTAATCCACACAGTAGAGGCAAAAGATCCTGACTGGAACCAAAATGCTCAGGTAACTTATTCCATTGTTCCTGGTTATGCTGGGGACTCTCTGATCTCAACCTACGTCTCCATTAACCCAGATAACGGTAACGTTTATGCTTTGCGCTCTTTTGATTATGAGGCGTTTAGGGAGTTTTCTATGGTTGTTAAAGCGGTGGATGGTGGTTCCCCACCATTATCAACAAACGCTACTGTGAATATTTTCATTCAAGACGAGAATGACAATTATCCTAAAATCCTGTACCCAATGTCAAGTGATGAAGCTCATTTAGGAATCGAGATAGTACCACTTCTAGCGGATGCAAACTATCTGGTTACTAAAGTGGTAGCAGTGGATGCTGATTCTGGACAGAATGCTTGGCTTTCTTATCAATTGTTAAAGGCTACAGATCCTACTCTTTTTAAAGTAGGATATCACACTGGCGAAATTAGGACATCCCGCCCTGTTCTAGTAAAAGAACCGGTTAAACAAATAATTAATATAGTTGTAAAAGACAATGGACTGCCATCTCATTCCTCCACTGCCACCGTCACCATATTTGTCGCAGAATCAGACAACTTCCCAAGCCCGCTTTTGGATGACACCAAACCGTCAGAAAACAGAGAGCATGCCTCTAATCTGACTCTGTATTTAATGATTTCTGTTGCTTCTGTGTCAGCTTTGTTTCTTTGTTTCATTATAATTATTTTTATCATCAAGTTTCAAAGATGGAGGCAGTCATCATTACTTAAACCAGCGTTTATCGATTACAGTTTTGGACAGCCTTCAGACTATGGTGAAACAGAACCCATTGGACATAGTCAGCCCCCTTGCATGCAGAAGGTTTACCTAACATCCACTTCTAGAAGGAATGAGTTTCAGTTTGTGAGACCTTATGGACATGACGCAATGAGAGGTAATGCAATTACTGTCAATGACATCTCAGAAAGGTCCTGAAGACAGATTTAATGCAGAAAGCAATGCTATCTCCCAGGTGAGATCCTTCACAAAATGATTCCTTGTTTTAACATTGATTAGAATTATTTTTGTTAACTCTAAAGCAATGCATCTATGTTTGTAATCCCTCTGTCGGGTATTTGTTTTACTGAAGCTCCAAATATCCATACCTGGTAACATGAATTATGGGTACTCATGGTATTAGAAACTATGTAAGTAATACAGTACAATGTACAGTACAAATTGTTTCTATAAAATATGTTCAGAATTTCACTGACAAATAAATATAATGTAATTTGTAGCTTTTGTTAATGTTTACTTTATATGGATTTTCCAGGTATCATAACTCTATTGCCTAATTTTTTGTGCAAACTTGATAAATCAGCTCTAGTGCATATATATGCATGATTTCTTACTTATTTCTATTTGCTTTTAATTGTGTAGATCTGTATTTCTAGTTCCTCTGTAATATACTCCTGTAGGTTACAATTTTATTTATCTTTGTGCTTGTTTATATGTATGTATCAGTTTGTTTACCCAATGAGTTGGTTGTTTCAAAATGACCCATTTTCATCATATTCATTTGTTCACCCATTGAGTGAGTTGTTTTGTTTCAAAAGACCCATTTTCATCATCCATCAGAAAAGAATATGCACTTTAAGTTGAAGATACACTAACAAATACATATATGTTGGCAGGATATAACAACATATAATCAATATGCTTACAATAAGCAGACCAGCACTTCCCCCTCTGATATAACCAGTCATAATCTCTGCGTTCATCTAAATACATTTTTCAGAGTACCTCAAAAATACAACAGCTTATAAAGATCAACATGATGCAAACGAATCAAATCTCTGTTTGTAATAGATATCTGTTTATATTTTATTTACAGCTAGGATTATTCGTTTGACAGTAACTTATTGATAATTGTGGAACAAAAGCTGATACATGATTTAGAGTTCTCAAGTGTGGGAGCAGCATTTAGAGATGTATATTTTAGTGTGGTACTGAGTTACAGATATCAGTTAAGTGTTAGTGAGTAAAAAATGAAAGTGTCTGAAGCCTCATATGATTTTGTCAGTGTACTGATATCACTACATTTACTTTCACATATCTGGATATAATGTAGAAGGGAGATAACTAGTTAAGAGAGGAGACCATTTAGAAGGAAACTATAATTCCTCTTCATAGTTTTCATAAGATATGATTATTCTTTGTTTTGTAACCACTGTCCCTTTTGATTTCTTGGTCAATGTATGGATCTGAAACAAAAAGCGATACCTTTATATATATTAATAATAACAATAATAATAGTTTTATGGCTATTGCCATTAACTGGACAGAGGGAACGATTTTTGTTGTCTTCTGTAATATACAGTGAATACACTAGCATTCATAAGATTAAAATCACTGGGTAGTTTATTGACAATGCAAGCTGTTACTAATTCAGAATAATAGTGGGTGTTGTTGTGTCTTTCGGCTTTTCCCGGTTAGGGGTCGCCACAGTGGAACTCCGGTCTGCTAATGATTGGCAGTGGATTTTTACATGCGGAGTTGCCAGCCCTGACGCACAACCTTCAACAAAGGTATGCCCATTCACGCATGTCTCCACACAGAAGATGCTCTAGCTGAGAATCGAACAGGACAAGGTCTTACTGTGAGGCGACAACGCTACCGCAGCACCACCACTGCAGTAGAGAATAATAGCGGGTGTGAGGGCTGAAATTCACTTTTAAAGTATTTTATTCACTTTTCAAAGCATGTTTGTTTTACATCTACTTTCATTCCCCATTATATTCCTCATCTTATAGTTGGAAGTGATATTTCAAAAGACATTAATAGCCCGTTATTTGATTTTTTTTTGTTTCTCTGTTTACTCATTTCTTCTATAAACCCCACCCAAAAAATTATGTCATGGTAGGTAGTGGGCAGTCATTTACATATGATTGAAAATGCATAGTTGGTAAGCAGACCAACTTACTGGGAGAAAATGCTTACTTACCCTGTGGATTAACTACTATAATCACTGTTAATTTTCAATGTGATGTACTTCATCTTCATTTACTAGCTTGCAAATTGAATTTATAGGAACTAAGAAACTACTGCTGACACTTTTAACATGAAAATACAGTAGTGTATACATTAATTTAGGAATTGAGGCGTAATGGGTTTAGTCTTTCTTGATGTCATGGCAGACATTTTCATCATTGAAGAAAAAATCCAGGACCTCTCCCCTCCTTATCAACAGATTAACATGCAGAAACATCACACTTTTTGCATCACAAAATAGTATAAAGTGGTATTGTATATGATAAGGAGGTTATGTCCAACTGGAAAGCATGCTTCTCAACTTCTTATAGGAAGAAACCTGGACAAAGCCACAGGTAAGGGGGGGGGCAAAAATTGGGACAATTTTTAAATATACTGCTCTTACAAACTTAGAAAGTTTATAGAATAACAGGTTTTGCATTAGTAAGCCATTTCTGAAGAGTATGAAGCCTGAAACTCAAATGTTTGCCATTATTGTCTGATTTCAATCCTGAATGATTTGCTAGAAAACCAAAACTTTTATAAGGAACAATCAAAAAATATGAGGCAAAATGTGAGCATTCTGTAAAACTCTGTACAGTTGAGAAGTATGTTGGAAATGTTTGCTGCTTACATTTATAGGTTCATAGGTTCATACTAGGCTATCTGCCCTAGGGCATTTATAAGCCTAGCCAGAGTGTGTTTGGCTTTTGCCACCCATTTTAAATTAATATTGCTATGCCCTTTTTCGAGGTAAAACTGTGCCTCTGTCTAATGTGGCAGTGCGTGTATATCTCTTTCTTTCTCTCTCACTGTATATGTGTGTATACATTATATATATATATATATATGTGTGTGTGTGTATAAATATATATATATATATATATATATATATATATATATATATATATATGGGTCCACTTCTTAACCTCGAAATACTGAAATCACGAATTTCAGTATTTCAAGTCGAGAATGTCGAACCCTCAAAAACACAAAACACCACAATTACGAACACTCATAACATTCAGTCTAAGAAAACACAAATAAATACATAACCCTCTACCCAAAACATCACAAACACTACAAAAAGAAGCACCCCTGCACCCTCACACCCCCGTTACTTATATATACCTATCCTGAAGTCACACTAACCCGAACAAAATGGACCACACATCTTCCATGACTTGCCCTACACTCCCACTGAAGACAGTCATATTTAAACTCACTAATGACACACACACACACACACACACACACACACACACACACACACACACACACACACACACACACACACACCTACCCCAACCTACTTCTACAACTCCCCACAATGCCCTTAAAATTTGAACACCTACCTGAATCTCCGTACAGACATGAACATCACCCGCCATACTGCACAACTAAGTGACAGCACAGACTGAATTACACCATAGTAAATGCAACACAGATTTGGTAAACAAAGATTCAAAACAGTGCAGTTTCGAAAAACTGCACTTTCAACATTCTCGGCTCAAAATACTGAAATTTGAGATTTCAATATTTCAAGTTTAAGAAGTGGACCCATATAAATCAGGGTGTCTCAGCAAAATATCAGAGCATATCAGCAAAAGATAAAAATAGTCTAATATTCTTTAAGCTTTTGACTGTTAGGAGTTACCAAAATAGACACCATGATTTACACACATATATTAACAGTTGCATAGTGGTGTTTATGGGATCTGGCTATCAAAGCATTAACCGCATAGCAGCAACATTTAGTGCAACTTCTTAAAATCTGTTACTAAAGAGAGTAAAGCATTTGATATCTAAACCCAACAACCAGAAGCCTTCGTGGCCTAGAGATTACAAATCCATCTGCAGGGACCACGAGACTGTGTGCTGTACTGTCTCCCATGCCATTTAAACTACAATGAAATCCCAAATTATGTGTGCATAACTGGCATCATCAGTATGACATCTATTATGTGTTAGTGAAAAATATCAACATTAGTGTAACATTTAAAAATATGTAAATGCA
The DNA here is from genome assembly GCF_019279795.1 of Protopterus annectens. Taxonomy (NCBI): domain Eukaryota; kingdom Metazoa; phylum Chordata; order Ceratodontiformes; family Protopteridae; genus Protopterus; species Protopterus annectens. Next base: position 1,096,805,275 of record NC_056733.1, read on the forward strand.
ACACTTGTAGCTTATAATAATTGTAAGTGAAGAGTATCTTGTTCCATTTAAACTGAAAAGTCTTACTTTCCAGGCCACTGCCTGCATGTGCTTCAGGTCTTCATTAATAGGTGTGTGTTTCATAATGATGTAGTTGTGTCTTCTCTTTTGGCTTTTTCCAGTTAGGGGTCGCCACAGCAGATCACCAGGCTGCAAATTGATTGGTAGTAGTGTTTTGTATGGTGTTGAGTTGCCAGCCCGGTGCCCAACCTACACAGAAGGCACATACACTCACCTACCTGCATGTATTTAAAACTCACTCAACTGCAGGGAGGACCTACAGACTCCCCACAGAAGGAGCTCCATCTGAGAACCAAACCAGAAGAATGTCTTGTTGTGAAGCGACAACGCTAACCACTACAGTAGATATGTGGTGTTTGGATAGATTCTGCTATTGATTAAATCAGTCATTGGCTTAAACTGTATATCCTAACCTCTTCAGAATAAATTTGGAGGAGTTTGTTTATAATTTAATGGCTTAATTCCAAATATTTCCAAAACTAAACTAAACTAAGGAAGTGGTCTGCACAGTCTCGGAAAACGAGAAAGATTTTTGTCTGAAGAGAGTATCAATTTATACCAAAAATGAATCCCTTGGTTAACCTCTACTGCTGATGAGGTGTGTTTTGAGTTCCTCACATGCTCTGAAGAATTTCATATTTTACTTGATATCTCAAGTAATAAGAAGCCTGTTTTTGTTGTTGTTGTTTGTCTTTCGGCTTTTCCTGGTAAGGGGTCGCCACAGCGGAACTCCGGTCCGCTAATGATTGGCAGTAGATTTTTACAAAACGCCGAGTTGCCAGCTCAACCTTCAACGAAGGCACGCCCATTTACGCATGTCTTTCGAATGCTACCCAACCTTGGGGAAGACATGCAGACTCCACACAGAAGGCACTCCTAAGCCCAGCCGAGATTCGAACGGGAGAACCTCTTGCTGTGAGGTAACAACGCTACCGCCGTACCACTGTGGCACAAGTAATAATACAACCCCAAAATACCTTTCATATGAAGTTTTTCATTCTACCCTAGCCACAACCTTTGTTTCTTCCTTCCAGATTACTTTCTCCTTGAAGTAAGTAAGTAACATCTAATTCAGGGCAAAATCAGGTATGACGAAAAAGGGTTCTCCAAAGAATTAAGCCAGAGAACCCCATCATCTGCAAAACAAGAAGCAGATATATTGATGAGCATAAATCCAACTAACTTTGTGCTTGTAGTTACAGATAAACCACTAAGAATTTTATAGCTAGAACATTAAAAACTTTGGGGTAAGTGGTCAGCCTTATGTTGCTCCAATTTGGAATAAAATTAGTAGAGGTTATGCCTTACTGGAATTAAAATTAGGAGAGGTTAAGTCTTATTGGACTACCTGTGATAGTTTTGTGGTAAAATAATTATTATACAGTAACCCCCCATTAATATTCCAAAATGTGCACGCTGATTGGTCAGCGTGCACATTGTAAATCAGACTTATACTAATGGAAAAAGGTCCCGGACTTTTTCCATTAGTATAAGTCTTTTTTTACAGCAACAGAGAATGCAAGATCTCCGTTGCTTTTTAGACACTGTCTTGCTATGTTAAAGGAGTTTAACATAGTGAGGCAGCTTTAAAAAAAGTAACGGAGATCTTCCTTTCTCCACTGCTTTTTTTAAAGCTGTCTCGCTATGTTAAACTCCTTTAAAATAGCGAGACACTTTGTAAAAAGCAATGGAGATCTTGCTTTCTCCGTTGCTTCCACCCACAGCTCTGATGTACTGTGTAAGCATATGCATGCACAGTACATAAGAACTGCTGCAGAATACCAGGCGGCTGCGGAAGGGCAGCAAGGAGGCATTATACAATGCCATTATTTAAGAAAAGTAAGTATTTTTGTTTCTTAAATAATGTCATTGTATAATAGCAATAACCCACTTCTGGGTGTGGCTAATGGCGGATTTACCCACGGTTGTCTTTGTTTGGCCACTCGGGCTTCGTCCTCATGACCAAACCACACCAACCGTGGGTATATTCAGCATTACCCACACCCAGGCATGGGTTATTGCTATAATATTTGCCAACAGAATGACTTGACGTATGAAACATGTAATATAAGCCAAAGGACTGGCCATTCTAATTAAGAAATTTTTTTTTTCTCAGATCAAGAAAAAATGATTCCTTTGGTATATCCTGTAGTGAAGGCATTTGTCTATTTTTTATGAACGTTTGTTGTGATAGACAAACTACTTATTTCAATAAATGTTTATCTCTGACTTGTACAAAGATTCTTGATTTCCCATGGCAACAGTGAAATTGGCAAACAATTATATCATATTGTAAGGATTCTACCTTATTTTGGAAATAAGTCTACTGACGTTGGGAAAAATGAAAATGAAAACTATGACTGAACTTATTTTTCATTCAACAGTTATCAGAGAATAGGGACATCTGAGTATGCATATGATGTATACAATTCAGAAGGTAATCTATCAATGTGTATTTTATTATATGGGAGTTACTTAATTGTATAGTGAATCTCTATAAGAGTAATAGTTGGTTAAGAATTCATAGCCTGATGTGTACCAGTGGTTTTTAGACTGATATGAGGTATGAAGCATGGAGATCATTATCTGAATAATTATAAATGGCATTCTTCAGAGCAACAATTTTGATTTCCTATTTCCTTTCCTTTAATTTCTGAACAAGACTTTTATGGGTAGCATTATATTTAGCCCCATGAAAGTGCTGTTATTTCTTATACCTATGTATGATTGCTGCTAATTTAAATTGTTTCAATTCATATTATTAAATGAAACACATGCATTCTTTATTTGATGGTTTTAGATCTCTTTTGAACTTATGTGATGTGTAACTCTGCTAATTAGATTTCTTGTTTCTTGCAAGCTTTCTATTGTTTAAAAACTACAGTGGCTGTCTTTTTAACTTCCTCCTTAAATCCTGCTAGTGAAACTCGTAAACTTCCATATGTTTGTGTAAGGTAGACAGACAACTATCTACATGTTTTTTAATAAAGCTATAAGACATCAGCTCAGTCAGCTGTGTATCCAACCTGTAAGGGGATGTAGGTAGGGAAAACTCACATCACAAATGCAGTTTTGATCAGGGAGAACCTTAGTACAGTCCTCAAGCCTAACCATTTGAAGTATTTTAATGCATATGATACAATAGTCAGTCCTACTTTCAGTTTCAAAGATGGTGAAATACAGGTCTGTATCAGTAGGGTGTATTACTGCCCATCCATCATTAATATGAAGATCTTTTACAGGCTGTCTATTATCTTATCTACATTTGGTACTCAACTTAGACCCATTGGCAGTTTATTTATAGTCACTACTCAGCAAAAATGTAACTCCCTGGCAAGATAAGGTATTTTTGAGACTTATAAGTCTTTATTAATGTTTATGAGGCATCTTCATGTGGAGCATAAAATTGTAAGTCACAGCAGTCCTTCTTATAGTTTAAACTCTAACTACACTTTTCTTTGTCTGCAGTAAATTTCTGGTCTAATAACCCATTTCAAACAAGATGCAAAAATTAAGCTGGTCTCTTAGCAGAATGTGTGCAACTCAAAATCCACCAACCTACCCAGCGTTTGTGAAGGTGGTTAATACAGGTCTTTTTCAGCTTTTTTTTTCTTGTAAGAAAACAATATTAGGCTTTTACTTATTAACAGAAGAAATATAAACCCGGAGCTTGATAGGTGTAGCGCTACCCCTAGCTTGCTATTATGGTTGTGAAGATTCATCCTGTTTAACATGCAAATTAGTGTAAAAAGCTAATAATCCATCTTTATAATGTGTTAATATATAATCTACATATAAAATCCTTAGAAACAGTATGCAAAATAATTGTAAGTGCTCATCTTAATGCTTCAAAGTTTTCTTACGAACAGTATCTAATGTGGTGTGAACTAAGATGAGCTTACACTCACTCAGCGAAACACTTGTAGGGAATATAAGTCTGCCCCGAAAGGAAACCTAAAGCTGAAAATAGTTGACTATTGATCAGTAGAGATTATTAACATAAAATAACAATTATAATTTGCCACCTTGCAATGCATATGGTGAAGAAAAGTACACCATAATTATACAAGTGATAAAGGAATATTTTTCTAAGAACATACTGAAACTGCAAATTGCAGGTTAGTTATAATTATGAAAAATTTCCATTTGAAGATATATGCACTAGATTGTTAACTCAATATTAATTTATCTATCAATGCTAAAAAATTCTAAGGTAGTGTAAAGCTAATTCTACTGTGCATGTTGTATAATAAAATATATTGTACATAAAACATTTCCTTTCCATGGTATAAAAATGGCATATTAATTGATAGTGGTAATTACCTGGTAAAGCAGTAAATCAGCATTTGAACTGATAACATAATATAATTGTCAAGGTAGATTCAGTATTTAAGATTCAAAACACACAGTTAACACGCAGCAGAATAAGGCAAATGCCCTTGTGTCTGAGAATTAATCTATGCAGGACAGAGTTAGTGGAGGAAAGTTATTCATTAGTCATGTATTAAGAATATTGTACTTAAGTGTTCCAGAACTGATATCAATACATAGGTTCATAGGTGTGTACTAGGCCAGTGGCCCTGGAGCCTTTACAAGCCTAGCCCATAGAAGTGCCCTGGCATCATGCTGCCATTAGTTCCCAGTGCCTCTATTAAGTAGAGCCACTGGAGTGATCTCTGGGGTGAACTATCTATTTCCCATTCACTCATCAAGATTTCTCTTGAAAAGGGCCATTGAGGTGCTCTGCTTGACATGTATGGGAAGTCTATTCCAGAGCATGGGCAGTCTCTGGGGTATGAACCTGTCCCTCCAGCATGTTCTGTTGATTGTGGTAATGAGGTTGAGGTCCCTGGATCATGTGGTGCATAGGGATTGGGATTTCTTTAGGTGTAACATTTCTAACAGGGCTGGGTCAGACATGGGTTTGTAAGTCAATCAGAGATCATCTGTTAATAGACTATACAAGACAGAGAAAAGCTGGAGTGTTTTGAGACTGTCCATGTAGGGCATGTATTTAAGGCCTAGGATCCTCTTCATGAGGTACTTTTGTGGCCTTTCTAGCTGTTTCAGGTGTTTGATGAGGTACATGCCAAATGGGGCATTATACTTGATGATTGGTCTAATGAGGGAAGAATAGAGAGAGAGAGATGATTACCTCTTTCTTCCTGGATGCAAAACCCTTGGTAATGAGATGTGCCGCATAGAAGGACTTTCTGACCACAGTGGCAATGTGTTGGATGAAGGAGAGGTTGCTGTCAACCTGTGTGCTGAATTACCTAACTTGCAATGAGATTATTTCACCCTTGTCACAAAGTCCATAATGTAGTCAGTGTGCCATAAATAAACAAAACAAAAAAAAACATGCATAAAAATTAACTAATACAATTAAAATGTACTAAATGCTTTGTCCATAGTCAAAGCTCCTCACCAAAACCTACAAATACACCATATACTGGGAATGTTGTTTGGAGAAATACTGTACATAAAGTAAACAGTTGACTAGTTGCAAAACTGGATAGTCATGCAGAAGAGAAATGTAGCCAGTGTATTTAGTGGAGCTTTGCTATCATTCTTACTAGGCTTATGAATTGAAGAATATCATAAAATAAAGAAAGACAATACCATACTCCAGTATGCAAGGATTTTCTTGTAGAAGCCTGCCTGTTAGTTACTGGAGCTTGTTCCATGGTCTTTAATTCCACAATTGGAGTTAATGTTTTAAACACAATATTATTTTCTTTCCTTTTAGACTTTTCCACTGAAGGCTGCAACATGTTTGTTCAATTATAGATTTGTTTGGAGGAAGATAAGGGGCAGAATTTAAGATTCAGGAAAGTTTAAACCTTTTGCCTGATGGAGATGTATTCTGGGAAGTGAAGGCTGTACAATCTACCCTTCTTTTGAGCCAATGTGCTTCACCTATTTCCATTTCAGTCTGAGATACAGAATCTACAACAGCCGACTGTTGAGAAAGAATATTTTTAAAGACATGAGTTTCCTCTGGACTGCTGAGTGATAATGATGATGCCTGATTAGGTATTCTGAGTCCTTTCTAGTCCTTTCAGAATGAACTAGGTTTTATCAAGAATTTGTAAACCTGAGATAATGCCTAGTGTTCTTCCAATCCAGCACAGAGAATAATTTCCTGATATGAAACTGCAGAAAGCATTTGATAAATCGTAATAAATTTTTCATTTTATGGCTGCTCTGCCAATTTTTTACTTTTTAATGAGTGTGTGTCCAAATAAAACTGTAGTAAGTTTTGTGTCTTCTGTTAAGATGAGTCCATTCACCTCCCAAAGAACATCTGCTGATAGCTGAACAAAACAGGGATTCCTTCTTTCTCTGGTTCTTTTCATGTTGGTATTGAAACATGAGACTGTTTTAAAGAGAAACTTTAATTAAAACACAATTCTTAGTTCCCTCCCAAAAGTCTGTTTTCTATCAATTTGTATGAAGATGACATATTTCTAATATTGTAAGTCCATAAAATGTCTGCCTAAGTTAAAGCAGTTTTGTTTTTCATCTTTTTGCAAACATTTCAGCTCATCACACGTCTTTCCAAGACAGTTGTTTTAATTATAGCTTTCCCACCAAAACAGTCATAAAAAAAATTACAATTTTCTTAATGAACTGTCATTACATTCTTGGGATCTAGTTCTCCCCAGAGAACAAATGAACATGAAACAAAACTAAGAAACTGAAAGCATTTTTGGCTAAATGTATGTTGGAAACAACATACTCCCCATATTAAGGCCTACCTTTCTTCTGCCAAAGGTCCTATCCCTTTTTCATTCCATAGTGAAAAATAATAACACATGGAAAATAAATATATGGCCTCACCACCACTATCTGTGCCTTCAAATATTGGTTTCCCATTGTGAAAACCACCAGACATAAAACTGAATGTATCCTCCATGTTTCCTATTTAACAAACTGTTATGGGCTCATTTAATCTTTCAATAAAGATACACCATTTGTACAGATAGTTCTTTTGGTTGACATATCCTACCAAGATATCACTGTACACAATGAAGATTGTTCTGTCATCCATTAGAAGAACTTTGAATTTTGAAGATGGATATACAAAAATCTACATAGGTGGGTGTCTCTGTGCTCTATGGTTGGGGGCAACTTTCGAGAGGGAAAGAATTGATTTTTTCCTGGATGTTACAATATAATGTTCTCTATTTCTTGATCAAGGGGAATATATATAATATAACTCGTCAGTTGATTCTTTTCAAGGTTTTTATGCAGGACCCTTCTGAGCAAGTTGTAAAAGTGCATGGATTATTTGATAAAAAAAAAAAAACTTGTGAGAAACTTCTTAAAAATAATTTATTTACATCAACAAGTTAAGAGTTTTTGTCCACATAAAACGTGCATTTAGACTTCCTGATAACTAAATCAAGTAATCTGTTTCATCATTACATAACCATCTCACTTAGAACTGCAAATCCACAGCCAGGAAGCCATCTCACTTAACCAATCCAAAACAAATCACCATTTAAAATATACTAACATATCAGTTCAGTATAATCCAAAATAAAACCCAGTGCATGCCCTTATTTTTGCCACACTAGTTTTGCACGGTTGGGAAATGAGGCAATTTTTAATTATGATATTTATTTCATATTACAAGTTATATTTGAGATATCTTGATGATTTCTTTATTGTATGGTCTGGTCCAGAAGAAATGCTAGATGACTTTATTCATTATATAAATAACATCATGGAATTTTTGAGATGTACATATCATTACAGCGAGTCCCATGTGAATTATTTGGACACTACCATTGCTAGAAATATTGGTGGCTTTAAATCTAATTTGTTCAGGTGTCCCACCTTCAACAATTCTTACTTATATTATCAGAGAAACCATCTGTATTCTCAAACATGGACTCTGGTTATGGGGCAATTTTTCAGACTTTTGTATATGGTATCTAATGATAAGACTTTTGCTTTGAAGGTCAGCAAATTTGTAAATATGTTTTTGGAAACAGGGTATCCAAAAAGTTTTGTAAATGCAATTGGTTCTTGTTTAACAGAGAGACGCTAAGTACAGACCCTGCTTGGAACCAGCTTTCATTAATGATCCTATCAACACACAAGAGACGGTACTCAATAGTAATGCTAAAAATGCCTTTCTCCAAAGACCCCTGATACTACCATTTAGTGGGGGCTCAAAGAAAATAAAAAAGCATCATTAGAAATAGTTGGAACATGTTTAGATCCAACAGTAAAGTGCTCGAGGGTTTGAGAGAATGGCCACTATTTGTATATAAAGTAGTTGACAATTTGAAAAAGATTTTTGAGTATAACAAATTGTTTATTTCCCAGACTAACCCAGTAAAAGGTAAAACTAGGTGTGGTAGTTGTGGGCAGTGTACATATATAGATATATAATTCTGGAAAATGGATACAATAACATAGTTCATTTCCAAAATAGTAATTGTGCTACATGTGGAGTGGTTTATTTGGCTAAATATGCCAACTGTCTTGCATTATACTTTGGGAAGACTGAATGTCCCTTAAGAAAGAGAACATACAATTACATGTATGATATTACTAATGCAAATTTTAACAATGCTCTTTACATTCTTATCTGTGCCAGGGTTTTAATATTTTTTACTTTGGCATTATCGAAAAAGCCATTCTCAACCCAAGAGGTGGAACCTGGGACACAAAATTAGAATAGAGGGAATTACTTTGGTGGCTTCAGTGCTGTTAACAAACTGAAACTTAATACTTATATTTGTATAAAACCAGTGTTGTTATTAAGAGCAGCTAAGCTCTGAGTAATGTATTTTATGGATACCTTTTGAGTAGCTATAGTACCTTACATAGGCTGATTTCACAAGTAAGAAGTTTATAGACATGAATTTTACTAGAAGTATTCTTAGGAGTGTGTTTTGATTTCCAGCTACCAGGCATAAAACACTTAATAGCATTTAATTATGTCTAATAATATTTTTTTAAAGTTTTTCTAAACTGTTTAATATATAATGTTATATTTATTATCTTCCATTGGAGACATGTATTGTCTTTATGCTAAAATAAGTTTTTATATTGGATTGATCTGTTAGTATACCTATAAATTGTGTTTTGTTTTTGATTGGTTAAGTGGGAAGTTTATTTAATGATGAAACTGATGATTTTACTTTGATCTAACACTCCATGCACATTGATTTTAGTTATTAGTAAGTGGTATGTGCACCTGCCCTTCTGCTTTGGCTGCTCAGGTTGTAAAATTCCAGACACTTCAGTTTACTACTGGGAATGAATTGTGTACAAGGCTTATGAACATCCTTTAAAATTTGCACTTGTTACAAAATGGTTGTAGGCACTCAACTTCTAATCCCACAAAAACATCAGTTCTGGTGGTGTTGAGGACTAAATTCCTTACATTGGATAAGGTGAAATGAGTTTGATTAGTGTCTCAGGTATTTTATGAAGCTGGCAATGGATGATGGGCTTGGTTATTGGGGATGGGGCAGCAATCAGTACATTGCATCAACAATTCATCCTGCATACATCTGCTGAAAACATTTTAGTCTGATTTAGGATCTTGGGAACATACTTTTGTGAAATGTTTAAAATAACTTTTTTTATGGAATGATATTGAAGGGAGTTTAGGATTAATTGTAGGGTCAGAAATTACACTGGACTGCACAAGAAAACTACTACTTTGAGACCAACTTATGTTGTTGTTGGTTGGACTATATTTGGACTTCCCAAAGTGTGAATACTGGTCTAAGCAGGTAGAAAATACATCACATTGCTGAAACTATCTCTCACCTAGGGTACAGTTAACTCCAAATGACAAAACGTATGCTAAAGTAGGCTAAAACAAGATCCCATATCACTGGAGTGCTCTCAAAAATCATCTTCAGAGGAGGACAGTATTTCTACCTGATTAGTGTTTATTTGGGATTTTATGGGAAATGAGTTTTAATTTTTTAACTGTTTATTGAAATTGACTGGATCTTTATATCTTTCCCTTAATTATTATAATATGTTGTATGGCTGTGCCTACTCCTTTACCTCACTACTTTTGCCCCCTTTTTTCACATTATTCCTTCCTAATTCTTCCCTTTCTTTCCTGCTTTCTTTATTTCTTTTTCCCTGTTATATTGCAAATAAACTTAGACATAAAGTTATAAAAAAGCAGGTTAGGTGTATTAGTCAGCATTCTCATGCAGATTACATACAAGGCCTGTAGAACACTAACAGTCAATGCATAGCCACATTATTACATTCAGTAATAAAGGCCTGTAGAACACTAACAGTCAATGCATAGCCACATTATTATATTCAATAAGAAGACTCTTTGTAAATATTATTTTAAACTGTATGTCAGCCTACAATCCCTTCCTGTAAATTTCATTCAAGACATACTGACAACAGTTCAATTATAGTTCTTATTCCAGGTCAAGTATGGGAAATAATGAACCACCAACCCCCTTATAATGTTAAACGTAAAGGTTTCTCTAAATATTATTTAAAACTGCATGTCAACCAAAACTCCCTTCCTGTAAATCTCACCCAAGACATACTGACAACAGTTCAATTATAGTCCTTATCCAGGTCAAATATGGGAAATAATGAACCCCAGTATTATGTTAAAGCTAAAGGTTCCTCTTTATAAACATGTGGGTTTCAAGTATCGATGATGAGGCAGCCATTTATACAAATTGTATAAAATTATCCATATCCACTACCGGGATTTATTAGGAGAAATTATTGTGGTATATGTGCGACACTGATGTCACTGATGTTAAAGTATAGCTTTGTCCATCTGCACCATGCACCACTGTAAAAAGAAATGTGCCTATTGTCTTTGACAGTATCTGTCAAGGACAAAAAATAACCCTACAATGTGTTTTTGCAGACCTATATTATATTTCAGTGTTGATTATAAAATCTGCATGAATCTAGGCACTGACAGTTGACGTTCATCTGCAAGCAGCAATGTATCAGAATCAGTGTGGAGCTGTCATAAAGTATCAGACTCATGATAACATGAGTGCCTAGATATACGAGCACGTTTGGCCAGAATAATGTCAAACACTGTTATTAAGTCTGGATGCAGAAAAATACGTAATTTAAATTGGACATATTTAGTACAAGTGATATTGCATTTTTATTTCCCTACTGTCTTAATTCAAACATTGCTTAATATATGCTGTAGATCTAGATCATTCAATTAAACTGGATCTTCTGTATTAGAAGATTGGCAGTTTCACAGAGACACGATATAGGGCTGTCAATTCTGTTACTGCTCTTTGCTGTGGTAATAAAACCTCCTTTTACAATTAATCACACTTAATAATCTGATACAAAGACTAAACATGAATTCATGATTCTACCACTCATAACCTTTTTTTTATCTTGAGGGTTCTGTTGTCACAGTGTGGCCTTAGCTCCTGCATTTTGTGATACTTTGTGGATGTGAGATAAAGTTGGCATCTTCTAGCATATTAAAAGTAAACTTTCCCCCTAGAGGCAGTTAAAACAATTTATCTTGTTAACCTCTTTTTACTTGTTTATCAGCTTTTTTCCTTTTTTAGTGTTGCATTAGCTACTCCTGTGGTATTTACAGAATCAACTGACTTATGAGAAAAAATAGGGAACTTTAGAGGATCAAACTATTTAAAATAGTGACTGGCAGCTTTTAAATTTATATTACTTTAAAATAACTTTATGTTATGTTGCTTACATTTTATCGGTTAACTTTCTAATATCCTTATTAACTAGCTGAGGTAATATGTTTTGTAAGTATGTATGACTTCTACTTGAACACAGATTTAGTTTAATATATTGCAATAAACCAATTTTGCAAGGAGGAATTACATTCATTGACTTTTAAAACATATTCTTAAGATTAAAACAATAAAATCCTATTCTACTAGATAGATTGTACCTCGAACTCCAAATGGGAATGTATTCACTTTTTTCTTTTAAGCAGTGAAGCTTTTTTCATTCTCACTCACTGTGTTCACTACCACAATGAAACTTGCATCAGCCAAATTCAAATATCTGAATGGTGAAAAATGTATTCCTTATCTATGTGCACATGAAGCTGCCATATTAGCTGAGATCAAGAGGATCTTTCTAGATAATGCACACATCAAAAGCAACTTTTCCCAGTAGCACCTGCCACAGATTCCCTACTACACCTTACAACCAACACATGAAATTTAAGGGTCCAAGCCACCTCAGTTGCCAAAGAGCCAAAGGAAATTGAGCCCTGGCTACATTCCAGGTTATTTGGTTCTCATTGCTGGTTTAGGCACTGGAGAATCAAATGGGAAGGCTAGGATAAACCGGCCATTGTTGTCTCAAAGGCATCTGCTACTGCATTTCTGCTGAAATTGAGTGAACCAGCAGAAGTATCACCTCCTTCTTGGGTCAGAGCTGCTTAATGGACCACATAAGTTTCCAAAGCAGCAGTTGTCCCTACACTGCACAAGTTGTACAACCCAAACACTGCAGGTGATTCCTTGATGCATAAAAGGATAATAGGAAAATCAGAAAAAGTGAGCTGCCTTTGAAGAAGGCCACCTACCACTCAAGTCTCACTCCCAGCCCAGCAGACATGGTTAACTGAAATGGGGAACAAATTAGTTATTTCAGTAATGGGATTATCTAAATAGTTAGCTGGGAGGACAAAAATAAAATCTAAAGGGTTAGAAGGATCTGATTTGTTGAATGAAGTGTCTCTTGAGTATTAAACCACTACAAAAACCATATAAATAATTAACAAATTGAGTCTGTGTCAACTCCTTGAATATTTTTATACCTCCTGTACTCTAATACCAAGAACCTTACTACTGCGAGTGCTGTATTCCCTGTTGTTGGGGGCTGATCCCCCACAAGCTCAATTTCTAAATAAACTACCAGAGAAGTAATACCAACATAGAGGTAAAGGAAAGTTTATCACCCTTTTTTGAGTTAGTGTAATATTGAATATAGTGTATATCTATACATATCCGGAGTGAAGGGCCAAAGGACCCTCATAGGGGTGAAAGTAAATGCAGTCCACCCTGTAAAAATGTAATTGACATTAGTAATTATCATCATTCAGATGAGGTGGTGGGACAGCTTAGTATATAAAGGTCATAGTTAGTTACTAGGCTTGCAGTCAAAAGGACCATCGAAGAACCTAGGTCCAATTTCCAGTTGTCCCTAGCACTGTCTGGTTAAGTAACTTGCTCAAGGTCACAGAATATAAAATGAGGGACAAGGGATTCAAACCCCACACGAAATACAGCTTACAGCCTAAGGAAATACTACAGGGGCATCATACCTTTCTCACCTTAGCCAAAAATAATGGGGGTGGCATACTTCTCAACCTCTTGGAGCAAGAAATCTGGACAAAGCCAAACATAATGGACAGAGAAACGCACAAAAATGGGGACATATTTTAAATATTTCTCTTATAAACTTAGAATATTGCTAGAATGTTAGAGGGTTTGTATTAGCATGCATTTTCTGAAGGATGTGAACTCTGAAACTAAAATGCATGCCATTCAATCTCGATTGGTTTGCCAGAAAACTATACATTTTATGTGGAACAGACCAAAATATGAGACAAATATTTTCCAAATAAGTACATTTTCACACTTCATTACAGAAGTTTCACTTCTAATGTGTGCGGCAGCTACAGATATATTTTTTTACTATATTTTGTAAGAATCCTGTATTAATTGTTACATTTCTCACACTTTAGTAGAGTTTCAAAACTGAACTGTTTCCACTGCTGCTGTAGTAATTGATTACATTGTGTCTGCTAGTTTTACAGGACAGTCGTATATAGATTGTGTGGTTTCCCTACACTTGAGCACTAAAACCAGCATTTGTAAATTAAGAAAGTTTTCTGACTGAACTTTTGAAGCAGAAGTGCCCTTTAGCAAGCCTGTCTGAGTTGGGGCTGCTGTCCGAAAGCTTATTCTGTGTATTCCTGATCGGTCTGTATGCCTTGCTTTTGTAAAACTTCTTTCTCTGATTCTATATAAGCCTAGTGTTTGTGCTAGGCTCCTCTCTGCATAGCGGTAGTTAGCAGTGCCCTGTACAGATGCCAAGACTATTGTTAAAATTTCCATTAAAAATAACTGTCTCTGCAACCTTCTCCAGTCCCTCTGCTGCTTTATGAGGATCTGAGTTGTGTACAGAACAGCATTGTTTTGTTGGATAGCTGCGGTTCACATGTAGTATATCACTCATTCTCCATCCATGTGCTCATCCCAGTCAAGTTAAATCTCCCCACTCTTCTCCCTGGTTAAGCCCACACTAAAAATCTGAAACTGTTGATATGGTCTTTGCTGCTATCTCTGTGCCAGTCTGGTGGACATGGACATCCTGAGGCATTGTATCGATTGTATCATGCATACTGACAATTATTTAATCCTGAAACAAACAAACACGATATGTGACAGATGTAGTTAAACTATAAAAATTGAGACACAACTCTCACATAATGACAAATCAAATGACAAATGGTTGCCAGCACACACATCATTTCCCTCACTAAATAAGATGTTGACACCTAAATCTACATATGCAGTGGTACTCACAAGTAACTTACCAAAACCTCAGAGACCTCCCATACTTTGCCCTGAGAAACTGTATACAAACAAAACCAAGTTAACACCAACCACTACACAGGAAAATACACATCACAGTGTCTCCACATGCAAGCCCCTAAGGTGAAACACAACACAATCCAATATCTTGGTCACAGGAGACTGTAATGTGGGACACATGGATGCCCCCCCTCACCAGGTTGGATAAAGAGAGGGTTACAGTCAATTGAGTGTCAGTGACCAGGATTCACCAGATCATGCAGGCATTTTGGTCACTCAGCCACAAGTACCAGTATGAATCAGTCATAGTCCATGTGGGTGTGAATGAACTGAGATATACCTCCCTGTACTACAAGAAGAGATACATGATGGACCTGTCTGAATACATGTCACAGGCTGGTATGAGCCTTGCAATGTGCAGCATTATACCCTCACCAAGAATGATACTACAATAGAAACAGAAAATGATTGACTTCAATAATTGGCTTAAGGACTGGGGTCATTCCAAGGTGATCCAGTATTTGTCAGCTTGGGATGACATGACTAACATCTACACTGATTTTTTAAACAGTTCATATATTATTTAACATCTACACTGGTTTGTCAGAGATGGTCTGCACCTGTCACCACTAGGCTTTCAAATACTGGCAAAGGCATTAGCTACTCTCATAATGCTTTTTTTAGGTAGTGCCAAACCAAAAGACCTACCAATGTAACAAATTCTTCCAATGCCAAGCTAGGCGTCTTAACAAAAAGCTGCACTTCCTGGAAGATCTCCTCAATCTGGAGAATAATGACATCTGTGCAGTTACAGAGACATGGTTTAAGGTTGTGGAAAGCAACCCAGCAGTACAAGGCTACAATGCTTATCACACATTCAGACCATCCTCTGAAAAGGAAAAATGAAAGAAGGAGGTATTTCTGTTTCCATTTACATAAAAAATAATCACACCTGTATATTGATCATGCAGGATGACTCCCTTGACCTACTCTATGTCCAGCTGACCATAAGAACCCCCCACCACATCATTGCTAGCTACAGATTCCCAACCATGAACCATGTACAACCACTCTGCATACCTGAAGTTACTAGAATCACTTATCATTCATCCCAACACACATTCTAATGGATGATTTTAACTACCCCTCCATAAACTGGAAAACATACATGACCACTAACATGCAGGCTCAGAAATTTCTGTACATTGTCAGTGCAATTGCTCTGGAACAGCTGGTCTCCACTCCCACTAGTGGTTTAAATATCCCTTACATAGTACGCACAAACATGGGGGAAGCATTGCTCCCTACCCCTAGTGTAATGTCTTCAAGGGTAAGATCAGATCATAAATCTTTGTCCTTTGAAAAAATGCAGCAGTAGAACCCCCATCAAATCCTAAAACCTAAAAAATTTTCCAAGGCAAATTATGTTCTATTAAGTGATAGCATAGGTAATTTTAAAGTTCCCCCAACCCTGAAAATGCTGCGGCCTGTGAAAAAGTATACACAAATTGCCCTGAACAACTACTTAAATAACTGCATAGAAACTGCAGTTCCTGACCAAACTAAACCCACCCTGGTGGACCCCTGACATAAATATATTATACTACAGAAGGAAGAAATTCCTGTCTAGAATTAAGTGCGAGGGTGCATAATAGAGAAAAAAAAATCCCTTGTTAGTTTCAACAGACAAACCCACTCAGATCTCTGTTTAACCACAGTCCCCATCTGGCTTTGTCCCAATAGAGTAGAATACAGCAACAGTCATCCCTTTGCACAAGGGGGGACCACCAACTGATCCATAAGACTGATGTCTCTTTTGCAAGGCTCTGGAATGGATAATCATGGATCTGATTAACAATGATATAGGAAATCTCTAGACTCTAGACTCAACCCAGTTTGGCTTTGTCAATGGCAGGTCTTGCCTGCTGAATCTGTTGGACTTCTTTGAGGTCATCAAAGCCATGGATGAGGGTAAAACAGTGCATACCACCCACCTTGACCTGGCCAAGACATTTGACACAATATCTCACTTGGGTATTATGGATAAAATTTCAAAATTGGGCATAAACCGCTACATCACCAGATAGATAACAAAATGACTCATGGATAGAACATATATTGTTAGAGTGGGAGAATCCACATCCAGTAAGAGGCCAGTCACCACAGGAGCAACACAGGGCTCAGTGCTGGATCCACTCCTGTTTTGGTGTACTTCTCAGATGTGAAGACAAATGTAATGCCCTTTGACTGACCAAGTTTGCTGATAACTGCAAGATGGGGGAATCACTGACTCCCCAAATTATGTTGGTATCATACAGAAAGATCTGATGCACACTAATGGTTGATGTCAGAACCATGGCCTCAAACTTAATGTGAGAAATGCATAATAATATCATTTGGGAAATCAAGTACCTCTGCAGATTGCAACACTGATAGCACCCCACTAAGAGTGGACCCAGAGGGGAGACATCTGGGTACAGAGATAGATAGATAGTAATCTGAACTTTGATCACCATGTGTCCACAATGGTGAGGAGATCCTTCAGTGTGGCTCAGCTTATAAGTAAGGGCATAGCATCCAGATGTAAGGATGTCATAGTACCACTGTACGTGGTCCTCATCAGAGCAATAATCAAGTACAATGCACCCTTTGACATGTATCTCTCCAGGCACCTACAATAGTTGGAGTGTCCTCAGAAGTTTCACAACAAAAAAATACAGGGTATAAACAGCATGTCATATGTGGACCGATTACAACCCTATCACCGTATTCAGTTTCCTAATGATTACTGAGGGGTGTGCTTGACCTACAAGGAAGTGTCTGACCCAGCTCTGAAGGAAATGTTGCATATTTGCAAAACTAACTGCACAAGGGTTACCCACTCCGAGGATGTAAACTTGATCTCTGATATGAATAGATCATGCTGGTGAGACAGATACGTGTCTCATTGATTGCCCCTCCTCTGAAATAGTTTTCCTATTCACGTGAAGCAGAGGCCTTCCCTGACCATCTTCAAGTGCAATGGATGGTTCATAGGTTGATACTAGGCTATCTGCCCTAGAGCATTTATAAGCCTAGCCAGAGTATGTTTGGCTTTCACCACCCTTTTAGATTAGTTGACTGTGCCTCTGTATAGTAGGTCACAGAAGGTAGCCCTTTTAAGGTTTGTTTACTGTACCTCTGTTAAGCAGCGACACAGAAGAGATCCCAGGGGTAAACTTACGATCTCCCTTCCATTCATCAAGATTTCTCTTGAAGAGGGTCAGTGAGGGGCTCTGTCTGACATGGATTGGGATTTTGTTGCAGAGTGAGGGGAGCCTCTGGGATATGAATCTGTCCCTCCAGCATGTCCTATTTATTTCTGTGCTCAGGTTCAGGTCCCTGGAGCATGTAGCTCTAAGGGATTTAGATTTCCTGAGGTGAAGCATGCCCATTAATTCTGGGTTGGACATGGCTTTATACGTCAGACACAGATCGCCTCTGAGTAGGCAGTACGAAACTGAGTAGAACTGGAGTTTCTTTAGCCGAACTGCATAGGGCATCTATTTGAGCCCCTTGATCCTCTTGGTGAGATACTTTTGGGGTCTTTCCAGTTGCTGAAAGTGTCGGGTAAGGTACATCCCAAACGAGGCATTGTACTCAATTATGGGCCTGATAAGTGATGAGCAGAGGGGCACAATGACCTCTCTTGATCTAGATGTGAACCCTTTCATGATAAGGTGGGCTATATAGAAGGTCTTTCTAACCACTTTGGCAACATGATTGTCAAAGGAGAGATTGCTATCTACTTGGGTCCCCAAGTCCCTAATTACTTCTTCTGTACTTAATGGATTACCACCTATGTGGTAATTTGTGGGCACTTTGTTTTTTCCAAAGGGGATGACTATGCACTTTTTGGCATTTAGCTTTAGGCTATGGCTCTGGCACCAGTTATCCATCTCTGTGAGACCCTTTTGGAGGATGCTTGTGTCAGTCGGAGAGTCGATTATAGCACCCAGTTTGCAGCCATCTGCGAATTTGGTCAGCCATAGTCCACCCGTGTTAGCCTGTACCTCGGAGAAATATATACCGAACAAGAGAGGTCCCAGGACTGAGACTTGTGGGACACCACTTGTAACTGGTTTAGAGTCTGACATGGCACCTGCTATTCTGACCATGTGGGTTCTATCCCTGAGCCAGTTTGCAACCCATCTTGTGACATAGGGGTTGATATATAAGCTGGTGAGCTTATTTATGATGCCCGAGTGGGGTATTGTGTCAAAGGCCTTTGTGAGGTCCAGGTAGGCTGTGTGGACTACCTTCCCTTCATCTATGGCTTTGGTAACTGTTTCAAAGAAGTTGACCAGGTTCAAGAGGCAAGATCTGCCCTTAGCAAAGCTGAATTGAATAGGATCCAGTGTCTGGAGGTTCCCAATGTCTTTGTTTATGATTTCCATGAAGATACATTCCATAGCTTTGCAGACCAGGCTAGTCAGGCTTATAGGGCGATAGTTTCCTGGGTCTGTTGTGGCACCACCTTTGTGGAGTGGGACCACTGTTGCTGTATGCCATTCCTTGGGAACATATCTTGTAGTAAGGCTGAGATTGAACAGTGACTTTATATGAGGGTTTAGTTCTTCTTGGAGCTCGTGTAAGACGCAGCCCGGGACACCATCTGGTCCCATTGATGCTGTGTTTTTAGCTTTGGAGAGGGCAGCTCTCACCTGTGCATCTGTGATCTCAGGAAGGCTACACTCTGTTGGGATAGACATTTGCTCTTTTGGGGGGGAAGGGGGGGGAGTTTGCACTGAACCTTTCTGCCAGGATGTTGGCAATGTCTGTGGGTTCAGTGAATTTTTTATCATTTTGCACTAACTCAGAGCATATTTGGGAGTTGCCTCCCAGGTTTCTGACATAACTAAAGAAGGCCTTGTGATTATCTTTAGTGTCTTGTGCAATTTTTCTTTCAAAGCTGGCCTTTGAAGATTTTATGAGGGATCGTAGTTTCTTGCTAGTACTGATCAGTGACGCCTTCCATTTTTGGGATTTTGCTTTGTCATGTAGTAGCTTTCTCCTTCTGTTGTATAGCTTATTTATGGCCGGGGTCCACCAGACAGGTCTCCTGCCTTTGGAGGAGTGAGTCTTGGTTTTATTTGGGATAGCATGCTCTATGCATTCCTGTTGGTGTCCATAAAATGCTTTTGTAAAGGATTCTGCATTTTGGGCCGTATTGTCCACTGGCCTGGGGGCTTTGACAGATTCCACCTCAGTTTTGAGAAGTGTGAAGTTTGCTTTTCAGAAGTTCTTCACCATGGTTTCCTTGGCTAGGGGTGGGGATGGAATATGGATGTCCAGTGAGATTTGTTTATGGTCTGATCTTACCAATGAGGGGTATACCTCTGGTGTGAAACATAGAGACCCCATGTTGGTGATGACCAGATCCAGTATGTTTTCCCCTCTTGTGGGAGTGGTGACCAGTTGTTCCATAGCATTTGAGTTTATAAATTCTAGGAATCGTTGGGCGAGGGTGTTTGGGCTTGAGTAGTTTTCCCAATCGATGTTTGGGTAGTTGAAGTCACCCAATATAATAGTGTTTGGAGAGACCTTCATATTCTCCAGTGTTTTCAGGAAAGCCGAGTTAGGTTCCTGTGTTTGGGAGGGTGGTCTGTAGCAGGCTACAAACTGAAAGGCAGTTTTGCCCACTGTTATTTGCACATGGATGGTCTACAAAGCTTCGTGCAGTGCCACTAGCCTGGAAGTGTGGGTATCTTTCATAAATATGGATACTCCCCCTCCTTTTGTGGTTCGGTCCGAGTTTTGGGGCCGGAAAGCATGGTATTAAGTATAGCCTGATAGTGCTGGGGTGCTCTCGGGAGCCTTGAACCAGGTTTCTGTTACTGCACAGATATCGATATTCTCCATACTGAGGAGAGTCTCGAGTGCGTGCATCTTGAGGTTTAGACTTCAGGCTTTGAGCAGCATTACCCTTAGTTTTTTTTTTCTTTGTGTTGTCTATGGGGGTGGGTTTGTCTTTTGAGCCTTGCCTAAAAAAGGCACTATGGGGGAGGCAAGAGCTTTAGCCAGTATTTGAAAACCCAGGGGTGACAGGTGCAAGCCATCTCTAGCAAAGCAATGTCACTTGTCGAGCATGTCATCCCAGGCTGACAAACACTGGATCCCCTTTAAATGACACCAATACTTTAGCCAATTGTTAAACTTGATCATTTTGTCTTTATACTGTGGCATCATTCTTGGTGAGGGGACATTGTAAATTCAGTCCTAGGGTGGTGCCCATGTCCCTTATGGAGATATGTGGTCTGTAAAAATTCTCAAAACCTCACTTGCTGACCCTTGTTATCTTTCCCCTAGGGATAGAACATTGGGTAAAATCTGGGTAAAACTGGCTAGGCTTGTAAGAGCTTTTGAGTTGTTAGCCTAGTAATATCCTATGAACCTATGACATGGCAGGAAAGTGAATTAATTATTCTGGACTTTGGTTCATTCAGAATTGATCACATCTCTGCCGGACTTTGATAACTTCAGCATTGATCATATGTAGTATACTCAGTAAATTGTAACTTTCTGTTAAAAATGATTTGTCATTAATAACATGGATTGCCTTTTGCAAGCATTATGGTTAGATAAGTTCTCTTGCACCAAATCTTAATATTGTGCAAGGATCCAGTTCCTGGAACCATACTATGAGTTCAAATTCCTCTTCTTTGGTCTATTCTAGCTATTACTATAAAAGGTATTACAAAAATTGGAACAACAGTACTACGACCTCAATTATAAAATTTATAAATATTGCTAGAGTGGTTTGCAGAAATGAAATTCATGCCTTTATGATGAGAAATGAAAAATTACTTCAATTATAATTGCTGTATAAAAATAAGTAATCTCCTAGAAAAGTATGGATTAACTGGTTATTATTCATATATTTTAGGATTATGTAACTTGTTATAAACTTTTGTAAATAGTTATATTGTTTATTATTTATGATATTGTATGGAATTAATGCATTAAAATCTAATAAAAATTATTTAAAAATAAATAAAATAGATTAGTGTTAAATAGTCACATTCCAGAACTATTCTAAAAGAACATATAAACACTTGCCCAATTAGTCTTTCTTGTGTCGAGTCATCATCTTAAAGTAAGTATCTATTTGTTGTAAGGTGCTGTATGGCCTGATCAACCCTTGACAAGTATATCCTGAAACTACATATAGTCCCTAAAAATGCACCTATTATTGAACCTTATAATTATCACTTCCCATGGTACTAATTAGTCTTTTACCAAAGATTTTTTTCTGGGAAAATTCTCTGTGATTATTTTCTTTCTTACACTGCATAAATTGGATAGAATATATTATTCTATATTTGACCAATATTGGAGATGTATAGATCCCACCCAGGCACTTTTCAATATTTGTGTTTGAATGTCCATCACTGAGCACCTTTTGGGATTCTCTAAGGTGTGTTTGCCAGGCTGTCTTGAGGTTATCCCTTGTATTACTAAAACAAAATGGCAATTTTCAGTTTATGTCATTTAGCTGGAAACTCACTAAAGCTCCTTTGTCAGAGTGGGACTTGAAAAATCTTACCACGGTGAAACGTTTGGCTACCTTGTGAAAAGTAATGTTCATAATTTCATAGGTTAGTACTAGTATAACTGCCCTTGTGAGACATTTTAAACCTTGCTAATTATCCCTTGTGAGACTCAAACCCTGTACCTTGTGTTTGCAAGGTAAACACCTTAACCATTAGGCCACCCTCTTAGCTTAGTATAAGTATGAGTGCAGGTGTACTGAGCCTAGTTCATGAAACGTGCATTTGTAAATATTAAATAAAAGCAGCCTTTACAGGCTGTTGGTAAAACACACAAACAATATTCATTAGTTGTCTGCACTGTTTTAGATAAGTGGCCATCACTTTCTATATGATGACTGATACAAGAATCCACTCACTGAATACAGGGCACAAACAAAACAGTTCATGCTCTGTAAGCTGTTAAACTAAATTTAGGTCCACAGCTGTATCAGTCTTGTCTGCAGGCTGTCCTTTAAGATTCAAAGGAACTTACTTTAGAAATCAAGATCATTAGTTTTAATTTTTTCATTAACAAAGTTTTATATCACAACCAATTCCCTAAATTTAGAAGGACTTTTGTATCAATCAATATAAAAGTTGTGTAAGAAAATATATAAATGCATTGATAAAATTATATAGCTGAAACACTTGATGTCCTTAAAGAGTCATTTGCATATATCCCACATCAGTGGGTCTCTAATACAAAATGGAATCACACAGTGGGAGATCTAGCTTGGCTAGATTTTTCTTTCAGTTTTTAGTGATTGGTTTGCCAGTGTGACCTTTTTACTTACTGTTTTAGTTTGTTATATGAACATCAGCTGGGTAGACAATCCTCTCTCTCTGTCTTTCGGCTTTTTCCCGGTTAGGGGTCGCCACAGCGGATCACCTTGTCCGCTCATGATTGACAGTGGAGTTTTTACGGTGTCAATCCTGTATTTCTAAAAAGTTGGCAAAACAATGCGCTTATGTTATGCTGAAGAGGTTGTAAGAAGGTTGAAATATGAATGTCTGCAGTTAGTGGGATTTGGCTTTATTGTCCTGAATTTAAAAAAAAGAAACAGCCATGGGCATTCAGACCTGCCTTTTAGCTAAACACCCTAAGTTCTTAAAGTATTATTTGCATGTATCCCGTGTGCCTCTCATACAAGAGGTTAAAGGAATCACATAGCGGAAACTCTAGCTTGGCTAATTTGTTCTTTTAGTTTTTAATGATTGGTTTGTCTGCGTGACCTATTTAATCATTGTTTTAGTTTATGCTTTGAAATGTTAGACTGGAAGTAAAGATGGAGACTCATTTTTTTATTTGTAAATAGTTATCTTGATGTCATTATCTGTTATTGAAATGCCTTTGCAACGACCTTATAAAGATATTTCAGTAACAGATGTCTTTATTATAATATTGTATACCTAATGCAGTAACTTTATTTCGCCCACCCATCTTTAAAAAAAATTATAATGGTTATGTTTTTGAGTTTTCGTTCTGTGCTGTTATTTATGGTTTATATGGTCGTTGATCGTGGGGAGTTTTGTAATAAAATATCCGTTCAAAAAATAATTCGGTATCTGGTTTAGTGGCATATTTCAGGAAATTGTTTGCAACAATCAGATGAGCTTCCTCTGCCCAGTAGAAAATATGCAAGTTATTTTCAAGTCAGCTTCAGTAGTTAGTGATGTCTGATGAAATAATTAAGGAAGGTGGCATAGACTCTGGCGAAAGTTATATAACAATCTAAAGTGGTTTCATTACAGTTGTGCATGGCTTACTGTGATGTTTGAAGATAAGGTTACATTAGAGTTCCATCTTCCTTGTGACGGAAATAATTTGGAGCTGCAGTTTTTGCTTTAAACACTGCGCGTCGCTCTTTGCCAGTGTGGTGAAATGTTTCTCTTATTTCCCAAACTAATATTAAACAAACCGTCATACACAAGGAGGAGTGTGAAAGGACTGGAGACAGTCTCAGTGAAAAGCAGATAAACTGCGGTCGTTTGTCTTTCCTCCCTTTCAGTCTGAGACCTTTTTACACAACCTAAACGGTCCAAGAACCTTCGTCCAGTGATGGGCACCACGACCAAGCCTGGGTGGCAGTGTGTCAAGCAGCAATTGTTTTTATTTTTATTTTATTCGCTTCAGTGCTTAACCTCAGGCACCATACGATATTCTGTCCCGGAGGAGCTGGATCGTGGATCTTTAGTTGGAAATGTTGCAAATGATTTGGGGATACCTCTCAAGGATGTGGCAGCCCGGCGGTTGAGAATTACCTCAACAACAAAGACTCGGTTTTTAAATATTAATTTACAGACCGGAGATTTGTACCTTACAGAGAGAATAGACAGGGAGGAACTGTGTGACAAAACGCCTTCATGTATCCTGACATTTGAGGCTGTTGTTGAAAATCCACTGCAGGTATTTGCTGGAGAAGTTGAAATCCAGGATATCAATGACAATCCTCCGGTGTTTATGCCTGACAAGATAACATTAAGTATAATTGAAATTACATCTCCAGGTGCTCGCTTTAGGCTGGGCCAGGCGG